>NC_090833.1:35240000-35540000 GCF_028021215.1 Eschrichtius robustus
TTCAGGCCTTAGCTATCCCTTGATTGGATTTAGTCACTGACCTCCTTAGTAAAGCCTGCCTGTACACTTTTGCCCCTCCCTTTAAGAGCTGACAGCCTCATACACCCCTTTCTCAAAAAAAAAAAAAAAAAGTTCTTCAGAGTCTACATGTTTCCTTGGCATTATGCTCCAGAGGTCTTCCCTCATCCGTAATTATATCCTCCATGTGGCACTGCCTGAACCACACCAAACTATTTAAGAGCACTACTGAATTCATAATTTCCTGCCCTTGTACCTTTGCTCATGCTGTTCCCTCTGCTTGGATTACTCTTTCCCCTTCTTAGCCTGTGGAATACATGCTTGTCTTTCAAGACCCAGGCTGAGCACCACCACCTCCATAAAAACATCCCTAATTTTCAGTCACTTTTCTTATTTACTAGATTCAGCCTTGAATGAAGTTTGTTTATATGTACATCCCTACTGCCCTCCGAAACCAAATGCTTCTAAAGGCAGAGAATGTTTTGTTCCTCTAGTTTCTTGAGGAACTAACAATACTAGGTACTTAACAGAACAAGTTTACTCTCCCATTTCCTTAGTTTTGTCATTTTGAAGTTCAACTCTTTGAGGTTTTTAAAGTAAAATTTTTTTAAAATTTATTTATTTATATTTATTTTTGGCTATGTTGGGTCTTCGTTGCTGCACACGGGCTTTCTCTAGTTGCGGCGAGCGGGGGCTACTCTTCATTGCGCTTTGCGGGCTTCTCATTGCGGTGGCTTCTCTTGTTGCGGAGCACGGGCTCTAGGCACGTGGGCTTCAATAGTTGTGGCGCAGGGGCTCTAGAGCGCAGGCTCAGTAGTTGTGGCTTGTAGGCTCTAGAGCGTAGGCTCAGTAGTTGTAGCACATGGGCTTAGTTGCTCCACGGCATGTGGGATCTTCCTGGCCCAGGGCTCGAACCCATGTCCCCTGCATTGGCAGGAAGATTCTTAACCACTGTGCCACCAGGTAAGTCCTATTCTCTGGCTTTGAGATGGCTCCCAGTCTGGGGATTTTTCTGGTGGGGGAAGGGTGGGGGTACATGCGTTAATTTTGCCTTCTTTTAAGGCACAACTCCAGAGTGACTGTGAGAATCCTGGAGCGTAGTCAGTCATTTAGCCACAGAACTGCAGGTGGCTGGCATTGCTGCCTATGGAAAAGAACCAACAGCAACACCTATAGCATGGTTTGCTGAGAGGAAATGAACTGTTTTTTAATTATCATTGTAGGTTGGAGATCTCATCTATGGCCAGTTTGTGGTTGCTAATAAAGATATGGAACCAGAGATGGTCTGTATTGACAGCTGTGGACGAGCCTGTGGAATGGGTGTGATTGGACAGGATGGTCTGCTTTTTAAAGTGACTTTGGGCTTAATTAGAAGGTAAGTCCTGATGCCTTCTGGCTTGCCTGTTGTCTTTTGTATTATACCTTCTTAGAAAGCTGACTTATCTGTGGGATTTAGGTTCTTCATAACAATGGCTATAGCTCCTCAAAGTTAAAAACCAGTATCCATTTTAGCACAGTAGTAAACTCATGCATTTAGTCCCATCCTCTCAATGTGAATACATCAAATTTGGATGTATTTGGCATTATAGTTTCTGTGTTGATATGGAGTCTGGATTTCTCTGCTGGAAGGTTGGTTGTTCCTTATAGCTGATATACTCAGACCAAATGTGAAAACTGGCCTTCCCCCACTTCTTAGTCACTTGTATACAGGTGCAATTTACTATTGTACAAAATCATCAAATTTCTCTTATAATGGAAGCCAAATGAAGCTAGGCTGACATGATCCTCAAGCTTATACAGACATTCACAGAAAGCTCCTGCTTTTCTGTCCTGGTAGATTTAATAGTTCCCAGAAGCAGATTCTCTTTGTTAAGTTTAGACCTTTACCTACCCAAAGCTATGCCCTATTAAAGGGCTTTACTCCTAGAGCCACTGAGGTTCAGAGCTATCTTGCATATCTCTTTGCTACTTATTCTGCAGATTTGCAGAATTAGTTCAAGACATTAAAGAAGTATGTTATTAACCAAGCAGCACCTTTGTGTTTTGAAAGAGTCAACACTCCTCTCCAAGTATTGAATTTAGTACCAAGGAATAACTTACATGGTCAGGAAAATAAGGTTAAGGTGTTCTCTTAGCACCATAGACAATAAAAAAGCTACAGTTTGAAAGTCCAGAATTAAGGTGTTCTGACAATGTGGAAGAAGAACTTTATACATTTTTTGTAAAGGTGACATAGGGAGTTTGATTTCTTTGTAGAGGATAGTCCACCGTTGTGACCTGTGGTAAGCTTCTTGGAAGATAGAGGGCAGCAAACGTCGTCATGTGGCTTGTTCTTGGGATGATGTTGGTGGAGCTCTGAATAACTGTGGAGAACTGCTCAGAAAAGGAGACTTCTAAAGGAAAGTCAGGTCACACCCTGCCACTTTATTAAGTTTCATTTTCTTTTTCTTCCTCACCAGGCTGCTAGCTCCAGACTGTGAAATCCTACAAGAAGTGGGAAAACTCTACCCACTGGAGATAGTATTTGGAATGAATGGAAGAATATGGGTTAAGGCAAAAACCATTCAGCAGACTTTGATTTTGGCAAACATTTTAGAAGCTTGTGAACACATGACAGCAGATCAAAGAAAACAAATCTTCTCCAGATTGGCAGAAAGTTGATCTATGTGGGCTTTTTTATGGGTCAGTTGAGCCAAGAGACTCTGGGTTTTCCTGGGGGGAATGTTTCTCAGGTGAACCTCTCCCCATTAAATCTTCAGAAGACAAGATGTCTTATTAATTAGAGTCCTAAATAAAATATTTTTATTAAAAAGTTACTGGCTGCCACTCATGTTCTTGTGGGTGAGACAAATCATTATAAAGTAATGATGTAGTTTTTTGTTTTTTACAATAAAGTTTACTAAAAGTTACTATTATGGTTTATTTGATGTTCACTCCCTTAGTTTTGCTAGAGTGCAGCTTCTATAATAAACTGGAAGTGAGCATTAAAATAACAGTTATTTTCTGATGATAGTAAAACATGTTCACCAAAGAAAATGTAAACTACATAGAAAATATAAAGCAAACAAAAACCACCTGTAATCCTGTTGTTTAATGGGTGAGTATGTAACAGCTAACAATTACCGTGTGCTTACCACGTATCAAGTATTGTTCCAAAAGTGTTCTGCATGGATTAATTCATTTATTCTTAGTAACTGCAAAGACACTTAACCTCCCAGTTGAAGAAACCGAGGCACAGACTTTAACTTGGCCTACATTCTCAACTACTATTTATGAATGTATATTTTTCAAATTAGAACTACAGGATTATACTTTATATACTACTTTGTTACATACTTTGCTTCAAACATTTAATATATTTCTTTCACGATTGCTATTAAAAATTCAATAGTATAATATTTCATTTTCATGTTATAGGATATTTTGGACATGTCTAGTTTTTTGTTGTTCTGTAGAGAATACAATGATTAGGATCTCTGATTCCAAGTCTAGCCAAATCTTAACTTTGTTAGGATCATTTCCAGGAAGCCAAACAAAAGACTACCTGCCTGGGTTTTGAAAAAATAGTAGAGGTTTGTGATGGAGTTGGAGAGGAAATTTGCATTTTAAGCAAAGCCTTTAAAGGTGAAAATGAAGCCTGACAGATGATCCAGGTCAGTCGTTCTGGGGTCAGAGACCTCCCTGAGAATATATATGATAAGAGTTACAGACCCTGAAGCCTATCTATAGGAGGTCCCTATTGGATGACAGATTATAGAACTCATTCAATATGTTGATAAAGACCAAGCAGCATTATGTATTCCTAAAGATGTTTCCTGAAGACTGGGCCATTTTTAAGTAGTAAACTGATATAATTTAACAAGTGATCATAGCTCTGGAGGGAATAAATTGTGAAGGGGAGGGGACAGAGCAGAGAAGTAACCTTTTGGCTCTTCTGAGATATAGAATACATTTTCTGAATTTGCTAGCAGCTTAGTTATCAAGTTTACTAACCCAAACTGGCCAGAGTAACTGAAGCAACTCTACCTGACTAGGACATGAGAAAAGATCACTGAGATTTAGGTTACCTAACATGCTTGTGTCAGATGCAATGTATTTTCTGGCTCTTTTCAAGTTAGACTTACCAATACTGTGTTTTTGCTTTTCATTTTGACCTGTTAATCACAAGTATATATGAAGAATCTAGTTTGTACAAGGCTCAGAAGGATACAAAGATACTCCCACAAATTGTTAGGAGGCTACTTGTTCAGAAGAGAGAAGCCCTCCACGCTCATACTCAGAATAGGGGAGACAGAGTAGGAGCCATAGATGGAAAAAAGTGCTATGGGGGGCTTAAAGCAGGGCTAGGTAAGGAAAGGCTGATCCTGCAAAGCCTATGTACAACATACTACTTGAGTTGGGGAAAATCAGCATGATCGAGATGGCTGGAGAAAGTCATACAACTTTATGATGCCCGTGTAGTGAAAATTAGACTCAATAGAGTAATACTTACTTGATTATTTAAGCTACCTCTAAAGAGTAGGTATTTCACAAATAGATGTACAGAAGATGAATTAACACATCCAAAGCCATGTAGTTTTAGGGCTAATTCATTATTATGTAAACTTTTTAGTTAGTCAACATATATCTGGGCACTTCCTGTGAGCCAGGCACTATGGGAGATACAAAAGAGCATAAAATATGGTCCCTGTTAGTAACTCCTATCCCAGTGAAGAGCCAAGATGTCAAGTAAAGGCAAATGAGTACCACCACCATCCTCTGATCTGTTCTTTGGTCAAGGCAACTCCAGCAACTTCGCCTCCTGCAGCTGCAATCTTAGGCTGTCCATCATTCCACTGAGTTCTGAAGAGTATAGCCTTTTCTGGAAGAAACTCCTTTCTTCAATGCTTCAGGCCAGTTTTGAGTCTCAAAGTAAGTGGACAGGATATCAAACACTGTTAGAAAGGTAAACAGAAAACATAGTGACCACACAGAAGAAAAAGAACTAGTAAATGACTAATGAGGAAAAAAGTGTTCTGGAATATTTCATTCAACAAACTTACTCTACCACACATGGTACTAGATCCTGGGGAGACAGAGGCAAAGACACAGGCCCTGCTTGCCTACAAGGACCTCAGCCTACACTGAGAGATACAGGCCTGTGAATGGACAATGCTGCAACAGAGAGGAACACAGTACAGCTGGAACAAAACAGGCCCTGACATGGCCTGGGATGTGGAGGGGAGCAGCCAAGATGCCTGTGAACTGAATCCTGAAGGACAAACAGGAATTCACTGTTCAATGATAGATTGAAGGCATGGCATTCTAGGACAAGGGAACAATTTCAACTATCTTTAACATAGTTGGGAACCAGGAAGAAAATGAAAACTGCTTCTGAGAGGCCAGAATACATGTCACAAAGCACATACAATAAAGTCCAAGCACATCAGTCACAGGGGAGACTGCTTCAAGGGCCGTTTATACTGAAACACAATGCAAAGAAGCAGCAGCAGAACTAATACACGTTAAGCATGGGCCATGTGAGCAGTACCTTGATTGATGGCCAGTATCTCTGAATGATAGTTTTTCCCATTCTGGCGTCTGACCATGTATTCCTGGATTGGTAAGCGAGCGGTCTTGACAGAGTGTTCTTGGGCCTTTTGAAATGTCACCTTCTGTAAATCACAAATATTTTTCTTATAAAAATAATACACAAGGATAGTCTCATTGTAATATGCAGAGCAAACTGTAAGAATCCTCATGTACCACCACCCCAATTTCCATCTGTAATCATAATTAAATGATAAGTGTATTAAAATTAAGTAGCCTATGGTAGAATGGAAGAAACTGTAGATAAGGAAAAATGGCTTGTGCAGCAACACCTCACTTATTTGGGATTCATTTATCTGCTGGCTTCCACTCACTGCTACTTACAACCAAGAAGGAAATAAGTAAAAAGAGGCACATCTGCAGCCACAATCTGCATCCAAAAATCCAAGCCGTCTAATCAATGAGAGGAGAACACTCCTAGCCCTAACTCAGTAAGACCCAATTCTGGACATCTGGAGTTTTCAGTCATAGCCAATTGGTAGCAGCAGATCAGAAATAAGGGAGACAGGATTCGAGTCAGGTATACCACCAGCAACAAGACAGCATTAAGGTATGAGAGCATATAGCCCAATGAAAAGGAAAGGCTCTGAAAACTACAAAAAGAAGGCAGAACTCAAAAAATCCAACAATCTGAGGCCATTTAGCGTCAGAGTATAGTAACTAATGTCCCTTTAAAGATGTCCCTGAGTCATGGACTGAAGTTTAAGTTATACTCACTACCTTGTAAGAAGCTCTGGGAAGGTCCTCTACCTATTTGTAATTTCAGGATTAAAGGTTTAGATTACTGAGAAAATTAGCATACTTAGGTTTGGAAGGGACCTCGGTAGTTAACTATTCCACTCCAACCACCCATCCAATGTTTGTCTATCCTCTATGAACTTTCTCCCAGATGGCCTCTGGCTTTAAATGGACAACCCTTGTGACAGGGAGTTCGTGCATCCTAGGGTAACCCATTTCAATTTTGATAGTAGCAGTTAATAGGAAATCTTCTTGATATTGAGGCAAATTTTCTATTTTCCCTGAGACTTCCAGTCATCTGTCCTAGCTCTGTTCCCCCAGGGTCACACCAGGCAAGTAAAATGGCCCTTCCACAAGACAGCCATTCAGATACCTGAAGGCAGGGATCATGCCCTATGAATCCTCTCGTCTCCAGACTGACAGCCTCAGTTCTGTTGACTTTTCCTTGACTATGATTTAGTTTTGAGTCCCTTCATTATTCAGGTCAACCCCTTCTGAACTTGTTCTAGCTTGTCAATGTCTTTTCATTTACTGTCCCATATTGACTGGCCACCGTGAGAATGGTCTAACCAACTGGAACAGTGTGAAGCAGGCCTAGCACCTTCTTTGTTCTGACACTGGACTACCTGCCTCTCAGATTCACATGAAACACAATTCCAAAAGAGAAGGTCCAAAAATGTTTTACGTGATGCAATTCAGATGGGATAAAGGTACAGCTACTCAAAGGACTTCTTTGAAGGATAACAGTCCTTTGCATATATGAGCTATGATTATGTTTTAAGTCTATTCCTTTATAATCACTTTGAACTGAAGTACAGAATTCAAAGTTAGTAGGAAACTTGGATGCTGCCCTGAAGGAGTTTACAGTCTAGTTTCTGTTCTCTGAACATTTAAAGATAAAATGACTCCCCTTGAAGAAATCTTGTTCTTAGCATATTTCTGTGAAGAAGCCAAACTCTTAAGTAACAACTAAACAAATCTTTGTGCCAGTTATTTTTCAGTTTAAATGTTGGTGGAAAATAAAAAGAGGACAGTGTGTTAAATTTGCACATCTATAGATCATACACTGCTCACTGGCCCTCTAGAATTGTCTGCTTCAAAAAAGGGGATGTCACTCTGCTGTGGAAGACTGTATTTGGTTGTTATGTCTCTTTAATCTCTTTTAACCTTAAATAGCCCCCATGACTATTTCAGTTTTCACTACATTGACTTTTTTGAAAGTCTGGTCCAGGTGTCTTGTAGAATGTCGCACATCCTGGATCTGTTTATGATTAAATTCAGTTTAAACATTTTCTAATAAGAATACTTCACAGGTGAGATTCCATCACATCAGGAGGCACATGTCACTACTGGTGATTCTAAGTTTGATCATTTGTTAAGATGGTGACCTCCAGATCACTTTATTGTAATGGTACACTTTTGTGGGCTGGTACTTTGAGACCACTTGGAATAGTCAGTTCCCTCACAACCTTTCGTTCAGTCAATTCCCTGAATCAATGATTACTCTGAGAGTGACAAAATGATGATTTCTCAATTCTATTATGCATTTCTCATTTATTAGCTGGCATTCTTTAGAGCTCTCTCCTCCCCCCACCTCCTGCCCATTTTTTAGATTATCACTATGGAGTCATGGAACTCTGACTTTTTTAGAATAAATGCAATTCAGTTAAGTATCATCTGTGTCAAATATGTGTATGTATCTCATATATACATGAAAAAATACACTCACATATATTAAAAAGTATATATATATAAAATATACCCATAAACACATACTTGTGTGATCACAGACTATATCAAGAGGGATACACAAGAAAACCATGGTTGCCTCATGCAGCGGATACTGGGTGACAAGGATGAGAGGTAGACTTACTTTTCACTGTGCTCCTTTTTATACATTTTAACCATTATATCATTATTTATTAACTATGCAATATGCTACTATTAAAAAATTATCTCAACAAATATTTGTATAAGAGAAACATATTTCAAAACTCCAATTATTCCAATAAAATTCCAATTCAACAAAAGAAATCTGGACGGTCCTACTAAGGTAGAGATTATGGGATAAGACTTCTGTCAACAGGGAATATGGCCTAAGAAGGAACAAACTGCTCTTTCACAAAGAACAAACAGCTGGTAAGAATGCTGAGTCAAAGCTTCCTTGGTCAAGATCAGAGTCATCCTTGCAGAACCGAAGAGAGGAGAGAAGAAAGGAATTCAATAATGGTTATTTATGTAATTACCAAATACTTCCCATTCCAGTCCCTGACTGGATTCTGTCAGGTCAGTGTTGCTGACATTGCTGATGAGAAGAGAGAGAAGTTGGCAAGTAGGAGGGCCAACCTAGGCAGAATAGGCTCCTACTTCCTATTGCTTCTGAGCTTTTAGGCCCTTTGGCCTAAGATTACGACAGGGCAAGGATTTCTTTCTCTAAAAGAAAGCGCCACTTTTCAAAATGCAGTTGTCAGGCCTAAAATGTACACCTACCTTCTGAATGCTTTCGTCCACAAGTCCACCAAGGATGTAAACTTTGTTTAGATCAACATCTTCAAGAGCTAATGAAAAAATGAAGGCCACTGAGGTCAGTCTGTTTTATAATTTCTAAATCCAAAGACTGTAAAAGGAAAGAATTATTAATGATAAAAGTAGAAATTTAATGAAATAGAAAACAAAAAGATAGTAGATTTGCTAATTAGATTTGCTAATTCCCTGAAAAGATCAATTAAATGTCAATTAATTAGACATATCTAATAAGATATGCAGACTCAACACCATTAGGATTCAGAAAGGAGGCAAAATGTCAAAGGAAGGTTAAAATTGAAGAGAATACTGAGATCAACTTAATACAATAAAATTGAAAATTATGCAAAAATAGATGATTTTCTGGGAAAAAAAAAATTTATCTAACATCAATCTGAGAAGGGTCGATGTGAGGAGGTGACAAGGAAAACTCACGAGGATTACCAGGTAACTCACAAGCTCCAGCTGAGGAAGGAGACCCTAAATCTGTGCAGCTGTGTGCACATGGCAGGACAAATATGAAGCATTCAGTGAGGTCTCTGTCCATAAGAGGTGTGCAATTAACGTCCATTCCTTTTTTTCTTGGATACACCTTGGGTGGCTTTAACAAACTCTGACCCCGGGAATAATGAAATAAAGGGCTGGATGCAATGTGCTACATGAATGCATGCAGTAAAGTACATACCATGTTCTGAGTCAGGAGTCAGGTACACAAGGGTTTCCAGAGGAAATAAACTAAAGCAGTCTTCTTCTGTTATGTCTAGCTGAAAAATGTAAACAATCCAATGTAGTGTGAACTAGGTTAAGACATAGCCCACGCTGCAGCAACTAGTTACAGGGCGTGTAGTTTCTATCAGGCATGGCTCCAGGTACATCAAGAGGATACATGTCTGACAACCTGTTCTCAGAAAGTGCTCAGCTGGGTAGCGGAAGTAGAAAGGTACAGACATTCGACCCTACAAAATGAGACAGAAAGTGGTATGAGGCCCTAAGAGACATATAGGGAGCATGCCCCAGGACTACAGAGAGGGAATGACAACACCAGGGACAATGTTCTAGCAAAGGGAATGCTGGAACTGGGTTTCTGAAGAGGTGAGATTGACACACGTACAAAAGGAAGAAGTATTCAAAGTGGACAGAATCACCTAAGAAAAGCATGAAGACAGGAAGCAAGGGGACTGAACTGCGTGGCTCTTAGGGTGGATCTGTTTGGCTCACATACAGGAATCATAAAACACATACAGAAAAGTAAAGCTGGGAATGGCTGTGTTACAGGAGGGATCGTTAAGGTAACAGCAACCATGACTAACTGTGCAGCACCACACAGGGCGCTTTTCACACTCGGTGCCTCTGAGGACCTCCCTGGAAAAGGCCACACTATCCAGTCTCAGCTACATAATGCAAACACACAAGGGCACTTTTAGTGGCACTTCTTAGGCACTGATCTGGATTCTTGCCTGTATATCAATCACTACATTTAAGAGATCCTAGGGAAAGTATTGAAAGTAACTTAGTACTCCCTAAAACTCATCTTAAATCCATATTACTTCCATAAGGATTCTCTCTCTTTCCCCCAAAATTCATGTTCCCTAATTCTGCACTACTAAGAACAAGAAAGGAATCATGGCATGTCCCTAAAACATTCCTGGTACATAGTCTAGCATACAATACACTGGATACAAAATACAGCCCTAGATACTGGTAATATTAGTTTGCCAATGCAGTGGAAGGATGAAAATTTTAAAACATAAGAACTGATGAGAGGTTCTAAATTTTTAAAGATTGTAATAGCGAAAACATATAACATATACACATAAGCATATTTTTTTTACATTGAAATGTGAAAAAGTAAAAAAAATTTACTATTACCCCCTCCAACCTACTTTTCACATGACAATTTAAATAATATGCAAAATGAGGCTTACCAGATAACTAGAAAATCCATCATTCATCCTCAAACACTCTTCATACAGGGGACTGTCTGTGGTGAATCCAGTGAGGCAGATCCAAAATGGCCTGTCAGCTTTTTTATTTGAACCATACAACCTTCGGATCTGTCCAGCCAGTCTACTTAATTCCTTCGAAGAAGTAAGGACAACTTATGGTAGGAACATGCCCACTCTTTCTAAATTCATTATCAACAAATGGTTACTCAGTAAGTTCACTGAATATTACTCTGGGAAAGCTCATGAATTCAATGGCCCTTTTACTCCAGGAGTGAGTACATGCATGTATGCACGTGTGTTACATCCCATGGTATCACACCTTATAGATGAAAGTTAAGGTAATGATACTAGCCCAGAAAACCAAGACCTCTCTCTCCTTCTGGATCTGCTGATATATATGTATATATTTATATATATACATATATGTATATATACATATATGTATACATATATGTATATATTTATATATATGTATATACATATATATGTACATGTATACATATGTATATATGTATACATATATATGTGTATACATATATATGTATATATGTATATATGTATATATTTATATATATACATATATGTATATATAAAATTTATATATGTATACATGTATACATATGTATACATATGTATATATGTATATGTATATACATATGTACATGTATATACATATACATATACATATGTATATGTATATACATATACATATGTATATATACATATGTATATATGTATATGTATATACATATACATATGTATATGTATACATATGTATATATGTATATGTATATACATATACATATGTATATGTATACATATGTATATATGTATATGTATATGTATATATGTATACATATATACATATATATGTATATGTATACATATGTATATATGTATACATATATATGTATATATGTATATATATGTATATATGTATATATACATATATGTATACATATATGTATATATTTATATATATACATATATGTATATATAAAATTTTTCTTTTAGCTTTTACCTAAAATCTTACCATGTGGGTTTCCCTGGTGGCACAGTGGTTACGAATCCGCCTGCCAATGCAGGGGACACGGGTTCGAGCCCTGGTCAGGGAAGATCCCACATGCCGCAGAGCAACTAAGCCCGTGCGCCACAACTACTGAGCCTGCACTCTAGATCCTGTGAGCCACAACTACTGAATCCCACGCCTAGAGCCCATGCTCTGCAACAAGAGAAGCCACTGCAATGAGAAGCCGTGCACTGCAATGAAGAGTAGCCCCCGCTCGCTGCAACTAGAGAAAGCCCGTGCCCAGCAACGAAGACCCAATGCAGCCAAAAGTAAATAAGTAAAATAAATAAATTTATATATTAAAAAAAATCTTACCATGTGATGGTTACTGTTTATTAAAAAGAGACTAGATTACTGTGCAGACATTTTTATACTCCATCAGTTAAACTTGGCACCTTCTCCCTAACTTCAGGAGCTGTCATAGGTTTGGAAGTTTTAACTTTCCATCCTGATTTAGAGACATCACCCGTATAGAAAGGTAATTTCACAATCTGGCCTGATTTGGTTCAGTGCAGGAAAAAAAACAAAGCTTTGGATTTGATTTAATCTGATATCTCAATTAATATAAACATTAGAAAATTCTTAGTTGACCTTTTCAGAGGGATATAATTAGAGGTTCCATGGAAGAATCCCAGATCCTAATTTCTCTGAAAAACATGCAAACACTAGCATGTATAACAGGGACGTTGGAAAACACAGATTTCTTTTGTGGTGTAAGGCCTAAAATCAAGGCCCAATATTGTGTGCCGCTTTGATATCTGGTGAAAATGAGAGGCCTTGAATGGCCTAACTGCAAGTTCCCCTCCCAATTCTGCTCCCATGGGTAAGGTTCACTAGCTAAACAATTTTTTTAATTTTTTAATCAAAGGGATTCCTTTGATAAAGGGTTCCTGCTATCTCTGAGTAGTGGGTTTCAATTCTCTGCCAGCCCATGGAATTATTCCAGCAAACCAATCACATCTTCCTGTAGGAATCTAATTTCTTGATACTACAAAACCTACCCCCCACGGCCCCTGGTTGTTCATTCTGTTCCCGAGTGCAATCCCATGTGGCCCTGCATGATATCCAGTGTCATCCTCCCCTCGGGCTGAGTATATGTGACCAATAAACTGCTATCGATCTTATCTGTCCAGTGTCGAGTGTTGTGTGTTCAGCCATCCCCAGAATCATAGGGTGAAAAATCCCTCCTTCACCAACAGGGTAAATGGGCGGCTTTTAAAAACACACACACTGTAGAAAGAGCTCCCACCAGGTAATCTCCCCACAACATGCAACCAGGCAAATATTCCTCTCCCTGGCAGAAGGCCAAAGATCTCACCTCTGGAGAATTAAACCTGAAAGGCTCCATCTAGACTGGGGATACCATAAGCACAGAGGCAAAGGCAGTGGGCTCAAAACAGAAGATAAAGGAAAAAATTTTAAACTAAACCATATGTCTATTCTCTTCCTGATTCTTTACAACAGCCATCTCAGAACTTAGTAGCCATGTGTAGAAAACTAAACACATTTGCTGGTTTACTAGAGAATCACAGAAGCTGGAGCTGGTCATGTTCTTTGTGAAAGCCGTTCCCACCTGGACCTCCCTCATGTGAGCAGGAATTCAGAGTTCAGTGGATGTTTTACCTTCTTAGACATGTGGTGGGTCATACTCAAATCGATACAGAGTCTTGGTCCTGAGTGTTTGGCTTCCAAAAGTCTTTCCTTGGTTAAGGATCTCAGAAAACGTTTGCTGTGCTGGGGGTAGATGCCTAGAGTAGAAATATCAGAAAGGAATAAACATGGAAAAACTGAAAAATGTTATTCAGTAAGAAATAAATCTCCCCAGCCAGGTGAGTACTTTTTGCATATGAAGAGAAACTGGAAGCTCATGCAAGGTATTCATTCATTAGGCAGTTTAGGTATAGCAGAACGGTGAAATGAGTGCTCTGGAGCACACTGCTGGATCTAAGAAGAGTTCAGTTTGTTCATTTATTACCTATATGATCTTGGGCATGTTATTTAATTTCGTTGATCCTCAATCCCTTCACCTAGAAAATGAGGATAATAAAAGCACTTACCCTTATGGTAATCCATGTAAAATTCTTAGCACTGAACCTAGCACACAGTACTGAATAAACATTGGCTGTTGTTGGTATCATTCTTTCTACTTCTGGGCTTATAAACACATACATGCACTAGACAGCTTATATTTGAAAGGCAGCCTCAAATGTTGCTCTCTTTGATACTTTGATTCCAAGCAAAATAGGCTAATAGGTCCTATCTCCCAGATGTTTGTTTTACTTAAAAACACTATCCCTACTCTCCTAGGAACAGGCAGATACCGGTTTGCTAAGAAATAAATATAATTACACCAGCAATCTGATTTATTGTTACCTGAATTTTCTACACGGTTGGCTTTTCTTCTTTCTTTCTCTTGTTTTCTCTTACTCTTCTTTGCTGCAACTATCTTTTCCCAGTGTCTCTGTTTTCTTTGGACATTTTTCTTATGTTATCCAGAAAACAAAATTGTTTGAGAACTTCATAAGCACCAAAAAGGAAAATGAATATTAGAAATAGTTACTTAATTATTTTTTAAATTTAGATTAAAGTTAGGAGAGAAAAAGGGTATTAGTCTTAAAAACAAAAATGGACTAGATTGCGTTTAGAGAAAGCAGAACCCCAGAAAAGAGATGTGACATGCCCAAGGTCACAGTAAACTTATTAGGGACAGAGTTGAGATTTCCTGACCCTTCTGAGGTGTACAAAAATTCCTCTTAATTTTACTTACTTTTTCTATGACTCAAATGGAACTGAAACCTTAAACCAGGAAACTCATCCCTGGGAATACACCTAACTCATTCCCAGTCTTTTTTTTTACCAATATCTATCCTTAGAACAGGGGTCTCTGGGACATTCTGTCGTCTCAAAGCCCGTGACCATAAACAATCCACTCCACTCACCGAGCGCCACACTGCATTGCTTGTAGGCAGGGTCATCTCTTCTCGATGCTCACATTCCACGTCAATCTGTAGAAGCTGGAAGCTTTCAGAGATGCCATCTTCACCTGTGTCCTCTAGGGTGACTTCTTGCTCCTGCAGCACGTGTGACTCTGTTTCCTGAGCGCTCCCTTCTAACTTCCAGTCCATGTGCTTAGTCCTCTGTCCTTTTCACCCAGATTAGGAAAAGGTACAATTATGTGAGACATTACATTATTGAACTTGCAGAGGTATTTCCCTATATCCAAATGACAAACAGGGTTACTGCGTTACTTAAGGAGTAGAGAAGTGTGTAAAATACTAACACAGATTAACTGAACTGAGAAAAGCATGTGTGTCTTCTAGAGAAATAAGTCAGCACAGAAACCTTTCAGGAGTAAGGAAGCCAAATTCACTTCTTAGAAGACAAGCACAACTCCTGACAACCCCAAGAAATCAATGATTATTCACTGCTGCAGTGACACAGATAATGAGTTCATTTATTGTATTCTTTGAAATGCACGTATGAGTTGAGGGCAAGACAGAGATGGCAAAATCCACCTATCCCATTATGTTTCTGTTTATTTTCAAAACCATTCCTTTAGCAAATATTTACTGAGCACCTACTCTATGTAAAGTCCTGTACTAGAAACATCCTGGGAGGTTTAGAGCTAGCCAAAAATTATGGTAAAGAGCAGCCCAAAACCAATCAAGAATTCTAGGTTGCACATATTCCCTCCCCCGACTCAGTATCACTGCAGCAGAAAGCCACAGTCATAGTGGAAACGGCTAATATCCATCAGAAGTGCCAAGGTAGAAAAATATGAAGAACCATTGTTACAACACACTTAACTAATGTAATAATTTCAAAGTGGTGTTCAAAATCCTTGAGGAAGATATGACTAAGAAGTGTTCTAGTCTACAGCTAAGTGTCACAGACAAAGAATGGTATAACCATTGCTCACAGCTGCTCCTCTGAGCCTAGTGTGCTACCTACATATTAGGAAAAGTGTATCTTTGAAAAAGTAAATCTATGTAATATGATCCATGCACATGGTAAAAAGACCTAGTTGTAAGAAAAGTAATGATCAATTCTCTGACCCCTTCCACCTCTAGGGGGCAACGCTTGTTAACCAGGTGTTTTTAGTTCTTCTGGTAATTTACTCCTTAACCTGAAATCATATGCTTACATCATTACTTCTTTTTTCATCATTACTTCTTGATTCATCAACTTTCCCTATGAAACACTAAAATTCAAATCACTTTAATTAGCCCCTTTTATTTTTAGCTCTTCTCTTAGTTACCTTGACCTTTAAATTCTTTTGAGGTATAATTTATACACAATAAAATGCCAAGATTTTAAAGGGTGTAGCTCAACAAGTTTGTGTCGGGAGGGATGGTGGGGGGGGGGTTTGAAGGTGTGGGAAGTGAGGGATGGGAATATACCAGCTCAATGAGTTTTTGACAAGTGCATAGGGCCTGTATTACCCACACCCCATCAAGATATAGAACATTTCCATCACTCCAGAAAGTTCCCTTCCTTCTGCACTTTCCAAGTCAATCTCCATCCCATTCTCACTGCTTTCCAAACGCAATCATTGCTCTTTTTTCTATAACCATAGATTAGCTGTGCCTTATAAAATGTTATTTAAATGGACTCAAACAGTGTGTACTCTTTTGAACTTGACATTTTGCCCCACAACTTGTTTTTGAGATTCATATATATTGCTTCATGTATCAGTAGTTTGTTCCTTTTTATTGCTGAGCAGTATTCCACACATGAATATACCACAATTTGTTTATTCTCCTGTTGACAGACATTTGAGATTTTTCCAGTTTGTGGCTTTTACGAATAAAGCGGCCAAGAAATTCTCATACAAGCGTTTTTGTGGACATATGTTTTCATATCTGTTGGCTAAGTACTAACAGAAGTGCTGGGTCATAGGATGGGTGCTATTTAACTCGTAAGAAACTGCCATCAGTTTCCCAGAGTGATTTAACATTTCACACTGCTGTCAGCAGTCTGTGAGAGTTCCAGATGGTCTGCATTATCCCCAACATTTGCTGTTGTCAGGATTCTTAATTTTAACCATTTTTGTGTAGTGGAACCTCACTGTGTTTTAATTTGCATTTGTTTGATTATTAATGATATTGAGCTTTTTTTTCATACAACTTATTGGTAATTCATAATATATCTCTGTGAGATACCTGTTCAAGTTGATGACATTGAAATTAAAATGGAGTAGTAGTTCAGGAATACAAAAATGGGGTTGGGTGGCCATTGAAGATCTGGTCTCAGGCACGTCTGCATCACTGAGAACTTGAATTTTCTCTGAACTGTACCACACCCAAGGACACCATCAGTCATACTCAGAACAACACTGGCCAGCTGCAATATTACGGTCTCAAGGTCTCCCCTTGTAACTATGCAACCATTTCAGACCCCAACCAATCCTTACTTAATAAGCACCCTTACTTCTTGCCAGCTCCAATTACAATTCTTGATAAATAACCCATTTAACTAACTGTAACCTTGCAGTTTTTGCCTTTATAAGCTTGCCCCGCTTTGTAGCCTGAAGAAACACAATTCAAGTGCTTCTTGAATCTGTGTCTCCCATGCTATAGTCCTCAATGTGGCCAGAATAAAACTCTTTTCTATTCCTATTATAGATTGCTTACTGATTATTTGTCTGGACACTTACAATGGCCTATATTGATCATTAATGATCATCCATTGTTCTCTGCAATATCTGGTCTACCTGCTGTTGCTGTTCCTTAAACATACCAAGGATATTCCCACCTTAGGGCCTTTGCACTTGCTGGTCTTTCTACCTCAATCCTCTTCCCCTAGATAATTATATGACTACCTTCCTCACTTCATTCAGAATTTCATTATCCAACATGGCACACTTCTTACTTATTTTTTTTGTCTGAACTTTCCCCTTCCTATAATGTAAGCAAGTGTTCTGTTTGCTTTGTTCACTACATCCTCAGTGCCTGGCAACGAGCTTCGTACATAACAGACGCTCAATAAAGACTTGCTGAATTAATAAATCCTCCACTCCACCACCTCTGCGTTGACAGAGGCCTCAAAACTTTTTTCTAACCCAAGTCCCACCTGATGAGCATATCCCTGGGCGCTAAGTGATGGAGGCTTCTCTCATCTCCTCATTCTAAGTTTTAGCCACCAAAGCCGGCTCCACTCCTCTGTCACCTTCAGCACTAGAACACCCTGACCCCAATCTCGAGTGTACCCCGCGTGCAGGCCCAGCCTGGTCCATAAGCTGAGGGTACGACGGGAAGCAGGAAGGAATAGCGCCAAGAAGGTGGGGGACATGAGGCCACACGACTGCTGGGCGGGCGCCTGCTCCCCAGGCGTCTGGCCCGCCCGCGAACGAAGCGGCACTCCCAGGCCGGACCCCCAGCCCCCACCCCTGCCGGCAACGAGGCCCCGGCGTACCTGAACCCATCACCTCACGCAGCAGCAGAGGAACCTACCAAACCCCGCCTCCGACTTTACTTCCGGTTCCTGCCCCTCTCCGAGTAGCATTCTGGGAGTTGTCGTTTTCAGCCTAGCGGCTGTGTGTTCCGCGAAGACTTGGGCTTCGGCTGCCGTGCCCACGGTGGTACTAAGGAGCTGCGTCCCGTCAGAAGCTTGCCGCGCCTCACTGAGCCTCCGTTTCCTCGCATGTTAGCTGGGCATACAATCCCAGCCGCTCGCCGACCGCACAGGGCTGCTGCAGGTGACCAGGCGCTTTGATGGCTGTCAAGGGCTGGACACGGCGAAGGTGGGCTGAAACCAGACTCGAACCACCCCTCATCTCGCAACCTGGGGGCCTTGCCTTCCCCTGGTCTCCCTGGGCTTCCCCACAACCAGAAGAGCCCACGAGCTGACATAGTTCCCCTCACCACTAGCTGGCCATCCAGGATCATAACAGATATCCCGGCTTGGGCAGATCACGAATGAGTCTAGCCTCTGACCACTCTCCCTCCTCTTTCTCGCCTCACAAATCCACGGGGAACCTTGTGTCTCAGAGACCTGAAGCGACTTGTCCAAGCCTTGGCCTGATAAAAGCTATCAACCACTCTTCCCTTTATTCCTGCAGTCCTAGGGGTCTCACGCTTTCGAGAGACCCTACCATGAATGAACCTGAAATACTTCCTGCCCAAGAAACCACAGCCTTGTTGGATCCGTCCTTGGCCTCACGGTTTCCCCTTAGGACTTTTCTTTCCACAGCTTCTCCAGCACCTCCCACCCCATCCCCAGTCCATGCTTTAACCCATCCTTTATAATCTGCTACTGGAGCAACTTGTAAAATACTAAAACTAAACATGCTTTCTTCCTCAAAGGGCTTTTTCGGAAACCCAGCTGTCTTCTCTGCTCAGAAGCTGGCCTTGGCTTTCCACTCAGCAGGACCTGCAAAGTGGCTCAGATGGTCTTCAGTTGCTCTCACCACACCTGCCAGTCCCTGCACCTTGCACTCAGCTGTACCGAATACCTTTCCTCCCTCCCTGCCATTGCTCTGGTGTCTCTTCACTTTTCAATGAGCTCATGAAGCTCGTTCAAAAGTGGGGCTTTTCCCCACAGAAAAGGCCACCTAGCTGGTATCACTGCCCAGCCCCCTCCGGCCTCCATCCATTTACCGAATGATTATGTGTCTCCCTTACTCCAAACCCCTCAGTGGTTTCCCATTGTAATTGGATGTAAAATCTAACCTCCCCAAGGCCTTGCATGGCCTGGTTCCTGGCTGACCCTCCGACCTCATCTATCACTCTTCCTCCAGCTTGCTGTGTTCCAATCGCACCTGTCTTCTTGAAATGCTTTAAACACAACAAAAGCCTTTGCAGTTACTGTTCCCTTTTCTCTCACTTTTTACATGGCTGGCTCCTTCTTACCCTTTAAGCTTCTGCTTAAACCTTCCCTCTTCAGAGAGGCCTTTACTGACCACCCCGCCCCCCCTCCGCCCCCCCGACCCCGGGGAAGATTGGGTCATCCCAGCCCCATCTTGGCACTCTTCGTTTTCTTTATTTCAATCTTCACCTATCAGTAATCTTTTTTTTTCCCTATGTCTTTCCTGCTGATAAGTTCCTTGAGGGGACTTACATCTATCATGTTAGTGATTGTATTCCCGGTGCCAATGCACAGTAAATATTTGTCAACAGGATAAACAAACAAGTGATTTTTCTCCCTTCTTGAGAAAAACTTACCTTCCTATCTACCAAAATCAGGACCTGACACAATAGCTACTCAATCAATACTTCTTTTTTTTTTTTTTAAAAACTACTTTATTTTTATAAATTTATTTATTTATTTATTTATTTATTTATTTTTGGCTGCGTTGGGTCTTCCTTGCTGCGTGTGGGCTTTCTCTAGTTGCAGCGAGCAGGGGCTACTCTTCCTTGCGGTGCGCAGGCTTCTCATTGTGGTGGCTTCTCTTGTTGCGGAGCACGGGCTCTAGGCACGCAGGCTTCAGTAGTTGTGGCACACAGGCTCAGTAGTTGTGGCTCATGGGCTCTAGAGCGCAGGCTCAGTAGTTGTGGTGTATGGGCTTAGTTGCTCCATGGCATGTGGGATCTTCCCAGATCAGGGCTCGAACCCGTGTCCCCTGCATTGGCAGGCGGATTCTTAACCACTGTGCCACCAGGGAAGTCCCGAATCAACACTTCTTGACATACTAGTTCTAATTAATGCTGCCTCCTACAGGAAGCCTTCCCTGATCACCACTCCCCCCCAACACCCCCAAATTACTTCTCTCCTTTGAGCTCTCACAGCACCTTATCTGTTCTCTTTGGTGGTCCTGAGCACACCATGCCTTAGGTGGGTCTCTATCTCTACATGTCGTCTTACCTCTTGGACCAGGAGCCCTTGCAGATAAGATTCTCACCCAACTATTTACATCCATAATCCTACATCAGGCACCCTGGCATGGGTGTACCATAGATGTTTGTTTAAAGAAATAAATCCGCCAATATGACGGTGGGTGCAAAAATGAAGGAGTGTAAATATCCAGTCGTTTCTCAGTAATTAAACAATTGATTCTTGTGTTGGGGAGTAGGCAGTCCTGTCCTGCTCTCATGTAGGGAGCTGTGTATCTCAGAGAAAGTGCTAAACATGGCAAACCCCCTGTACTTTAGCTTCTCAACAAGCAGTGAGGGGTTGCTTCAGAACTTCTGGGACTTAGTACACCTCATGGGGGCTCAGAGCAAAAATGCCAGCTCCATACAGTAGCAACCCAAGGAAGCTAACGGATTTGAGGGGAGAGGAAGCAAAGGAAGAAGGAAACAAACATCTGAGTGCCTGTGCCTGAGGCTTCACAGTCTCCATCCTGCCTTCCATGAGAATTTATTTCTCACAATAATGCTGAATGTGTATTATATAACAATCTCTAGTTTAGGGTGTTGTGTTGATAAGAAAATGTATTCAAGTTATCTAAATAAGGCATCTGGCACGTTGTAGGCCGTCACTGAATGAGACGAGTGTTATTTCCTTTTGTCATTTGGGGAAAATGAGGCCCAGAGAAGCAGCTATAACAACACTGCCAGGATTCAAGCTCTGATTGAGTTGAAGTCCTGAGCTCCTTCCCTAAGCTTGTGAACACAGTAAAAGTATTCAAGTCCTGTTTAGCATCATACAATTTTTAGTATTTGGGTGTCCTATTGTTCCTATTTTCCATTGTCATGAAATCACTTTAAATCTGTTTTCAAGAGCCTTATTTAAATTTTATTCAAAGTATTCTGTGAAAAGAAACAGGCCTTTAAGAAAATAAATCTTTTCCTGGCACTAGTACTGGTTAACTGGCTACTAGTTAACAAGTAACTGGTAACAGGGGATGGGTAGATTCTCTTCTCTTCTCCCCAAATATTGCTTTCCTTCTGATTGGCAAGAGCTTGGGTGTGTCACTTAACACCCTCACCTTTGCCCTGCTTTTGCTGGGTGAAGGAGAGAAATTAGGGAGCTTTAGAGGAGACAAATTGCAGAGGAAGCACTGAGCCCACAACTGATCAGGAGCCCCAGAAGGACCCCTTGAGTAAACTCTGATAGCCCAAAGTGAGTGTCTAAACCACCTTTTGCCTGGACAGAAAAGCCAGGGGAAAAAGGCCTCCCAAGGCTGTCTTCAGGTCAGTTTTCCTGGAGTCTGAAAACAAAATGCAAGGAAGGGTTTCAGACTAGGAGAAGAATCCATAAACTTTGGGGATTATTACTAACTTTTATTGAGTATTTACTAGATTTCTACCCTACAAAGCAGGCACTAGTATCCCCAATATTCAGAAGAGAAAACCAAAGCACTGAGAGGTTAAGTAGCATGTCCGACCAAGGTCCCACCAAGATTAACAGGGATTAAGTGGCTCTACTGGAATTAGAAAGGTACTGAATATATTTCTTTTGCTCTAATATTATTCTTAAAAGGGCAAATCTAGTTCAGGGTTTTAATGTTTGCCTTTTTAGATATTTAAAACGGATAGAGGGTGGAGTTAATTTCAGGTAAAGCACAGAGCACACACCTGGATATGGGGGGCCATGCAACTAAGGTGCTTACTGCCACCTAGTGGCAACCTATGCTTATCGCAGCGAGGCCGCCAAGAATACCAGGCCTCCAGGCGCAGGTGCTGCAAACCAAAACTTGTGAAGGTGGAATCTATCAAATATCCCAAGTGTTCACTCCTATTTGCAGAGGTTATTGCCAAATCAGTGTGATATGAGAAGTCAAGACAATTTTTCAGTGACTCCACCTTCCTCCCTCATCCCTGCCTTCTTGGGACAGTTTGTGACTTCTTGCTTCCACACTCGCAGGGTATGCTCCTCCTAGGGTACACACATTACTGATGGCAATCTGCTTATCTGTACCCACTCAGAGGGGCTGTGAGCATCCTGGCCAGGGGCAGGGGCTCGTCTTACTCATCTTTATGAATAAGCCAGTGAATGTTTGTTGAACAAATATGAGCGGATGCTTTTGACCCAAACTTGTCATCACTCTGTATGATTCAGGCAAAGATTAAGCAGCAGTTTATTTGAACACTCTAAATAATAAACATTTGAGAGAGGTGGGCAGAGGAATGGTAGGAGCTGCTCAGGGAAGTGTCCAGGGCAGGGCAGGGGGTCTGGGCAACTGGCCTGCTCACAGGGCAGTGGAGACCCAGAACTTCTGGGTCAAACAGAATACAGCGGCTGTGAGGGCCGTACACTGACGGGCCAAGAGTTTCACACTCAGGTCATGGTAGCCTCTCTCGCAGGTGAGCTTAGCGGCCTCCACAAACTGGTGGTAGGTGTACACCACATCCCTCAGGTTCCCTGCTGCCTCTCTGTGTCGGGTGGAGCAGCGGCTACAGGCTGTGAACTGGAAGCACAGGCTGGCCAGCTGGACCAGGTGCTGGAAGGTGTCGCGCACAGCACCCTGCATCTCCTCGGGGGACTGGTCCATTCTGATCACGTGCTGACAGCTCAACAGGAGCTTTTGGGAGCCCACGCAGAGGCGGCTCCGGCTTTCAGAAAAGTGCCAGGTGCACTTCTCGGAAGGGTGCGTGTTCCCATTTCCCCAGGAAGCTTCTAAAATGTCCTGTAATTCCAGCAAGCTCTCCGTGAGTTGGACGAATCCCTCGGGGGTGCTGGCAGGGGCAGCTTTCAGCTGTCTCAGAGCCCTGGCGCAGTACTCTGGCCAGATGTGGCTGTTCCTCGAAAGGGGCTCAGTACTGCAGCTGTGGGCCCGGGCAGGCCTCCAGGGCAGGGCCAGCTGGCCTCCTGCAGAGGGTGGCGAGGTGAGGGGGGCTGTGGGGTGTGCTTCCAGGCCCCTGTCTTCCTCCTCCGTCTCTGGCTGCAGGCCACGGAAGCACGTGGCATAGGAGAACTGGCAGCTGCACTGCTCCATCCCAGTCCTAGGGGCCACAGTCTCATTCACGCCTGCAAACCCCGAAGATGTGGCCGTCCTGAGACTGGCAGAAACTTTAGGATAGCTTTCTGGGGCAAAGCACAGGAAAGACTTCTCATTAGGAAGGCACATGCTAGGGCTTTTATCTTTGCTTTCTGGCAGTGAACAATGATTTGAACCTTCTAAGTGGGGCTCCTCTTGGGAACACGGTAGTGGCTCTGGCAGAGAAGGCCCTGGATTCAAACAGACCTGCTGAGGAGTGTCCCTAGGGGTGGTATCTTCCCCTATCACATGGTTAGGTGCCTCTGCCTTGACCTCCTCCAGAGGGAAAGCTGATGAAATGGTCTGGTCCCTAAGCAAGAAACCCGGGTCTAAATCCAGCTCTGCCAATAGTTTTTGTTCTTGGGCCTGGCAGGCTTGGCCTGGGGTTTCTCTGCTTTGTCCTTGGGGGTCTCTGGGGGAATGTGGTGGGGTCTGTTCAGTCCTTGTTACAGGAGTCTCCAAGGAGAGGGAGGCTACCATGCCACCAGCTGGAGCACTGACACCAATAGTCTGTGGAACAGCATTCAACACGTCACCCTTGGGGTCACTTGGATCCTTCTCAGATTCATCACGAAATAAGTTGGTGCCATTTTTGTTTGTAACTTCTCTATCATGTTCCAAAGATAGTTGTCCTTGCTGCTCCTCCTTCGTAGGGAAAGAAGCCATCTTCTCTTCTGAATTTATTCCACATTCACCACTTCTAGGCCTGTCTTGAGGAGACAACAGAGACCCTGTGTCCTGGGGGGCAGTTTCTTGCATATGATTTGTAAACAGAGATCCCAGTCCTCTTTCTATCTGGACCCCTCCCAGCTCTAGTGTGTCTCCTTGAGAGATATTATGTGGCCCTGGGCTGATGGTCAGGCAGATTCTGTCTGGGTTCAAGTCAGCACTGGAGAGGGAGGAGATGCTGTCCCCAAGCTCCATGGCAAGTTCTCGGGGGGCACTGCCATCCGAGTCCTGAAATGGAGATAAGGTCTGGGGAAGCCCTAGCTGAGCCGTATCTGGGCCAGATGAGCCTGGGTTGGGACTGTGAGGAGTGTTTGCTGGGGAACTGGCAACACTGGCGGTCAGAGGGGCAATCCCAGAATTCTCCTTATGGCTGGGGTCAATCCGGAGGCGAATGGCAGAAATAGAAAACACTCGAGAGTCGATTACCGACTTGGTTTCCATGGTCTCAGGCTCCATCTCCATGGCCCGGGTGGCTGGGTTTTTGCTCTTGGTCTCCCTCAGGGGAGCCAGCAGCCCCAGGGCCTTGGTCTCCAGGAGGCCAGGCTCACCCTGCACGTCTTGCAGACAGGACACAGTTGGGGAGGGTGCACTGAGGGCCAGGTAGGGCTCCCGGTCATAGTAGCACACGTCGTCCACGCTCTCCAGGGAGGCTGATGGCATCAGGGGAAATGAGACCTGACAGGTGTAGTCGGTCTGTAGGAAAGACCTTCTTTTCCTCAGGGTCTTGGCATACTTCTTCACCCCTCCCCTTCTGCTTGGCTCTCTTCCCCCTGGCCCAGGATTCAGGCTGTCCTCAGGGCTGCAAGTGCTGGCCTTATTCTGTGAGCTTGTGGCACTGGTGTCTGCAGCAGAAGCAGCTCTGAGCCCTGAGAATCAAGAAAGGAAAAAGAACATGAAAAGCAGAAAAACAAAGAGACTTATAGATCTTGGGCTCAGGACTCAGGATTGCCTGGGTTCAAATCCTGGCTGGGCTGTGTAACCGTGGGCATGTTAAATCTTGAGCTCCTCAATTTCCTCTTCTGAAAGATGGGGATGATCACCGTGGTAGACGTTTTTTGGTTCTCGGTTGCCCAAGATCCATTGCCTTATCTTTTGGTCACAGTACCCCAACTTCCTTTTGGGGAATGACATCTCCCCAATGGTTACAGTCTGCTGGAACTATTAATGAAGGGGCCCTACCCACATCAGCCAAGTGGTCAGATTTATGACCTAGAAAGTCAGTCACAAAATTTCCTAAAATTTCAAACTCAAACACATTGATTAAAAAAACAAAAACCAAAAAACAGTAGAGCCCATTCTTTGCAGCCACAGTATCCTGACAGTACAATTAAGAATCCTGCTACCCCACCCCCTGATCTGGTTGCTGCCTGTGTCTGAACCAGGTCTTCACCTCTGCTGGCAATTCTCTAAGCTATCTTACATCCTTCCAACACTTTCTCTCTGTGCTTACATTAACCCAAGTCAGTCAATACCAGTGGTGTCAATCAGCACTGCCATGCTGGTTAGATGACTTAGTACGTATCAAGCTCCTAGCACAAGGCCTGTGCTTAATGGGTGTTCACTAAAGGGAGCCAGTACTGTCATTGTTATGATTGTCACTACATGGGTGAGGGTTCCAAGCGAGCTTTCTTTTGACAAAAAGTGGCTGTGACTCTCAGTCATGGGCATGAGGGGTCTTGTGCATACCAGGATGGATCTTTCTGCAAGGAGACGCACTTTTGTGAAGAAGTCCTGGGAATCAGCCAGAAGGAATTAAGATCACAGGCTAGCACCTGAGAATCAGAGGGCTCTTAGACCAGTTTTTTGCACCCTGGCTGAACTTTATTAAAAACTTCATCAAATCCTAGGCTGCTCCTCAGACCTCCTAAATCAGAATCTCTGAGGCTGGGATCTAGGAATTTACAGTATTTTAACCAGGTCCCTTGGGTGATTTCGATGTTTTGGAATTCCAGCCACGTTTTGGAATTGCCGCTCTAGGCCACCTACAGCCACTGACCAAGGGTGTTTCTGAAGCCTAAAAAGGGAGAGGCTCCCACAGTGAGTCAGGGGCCAGACCAGACCCCAGGCTCAGGAGTCCCAGGTCTGGGCTGTCTCCCCAGCACCTCACTGGCTCTCTGTAAAAGAGGGAGTATCCAGTGTGGACCTTATATCCCTGACTGGACTCCCATAAAGGAAGGCCTTGACTGATGGTCTGTCTCACGCCCATCTTGCCTCTAGCACAATGGCTGACCCAGAAGGGCAAGGCTGGGGGCATGGATGGCAGTTGGCTGGGTTCTGTGGGAAGCAGGGCACAATCTGGCCATAGATTTCTAGGTCAGTTAATGAAGTCAGGGTAGATGGTGGAGAGTGCATTCATTCATCCATTTAGCAGCAACTGCCAGGCACTATGTGCCAGGACACAGAGATGAGTGTGAAATGCACAGTTCCCACACTCAAAGGAGTTTTCGGTTTAGTGAAGGAGAGAAATGTCAATACAAAAATCACAGAAATAAATATGCAACTACAGGCAGTGCTAAGTGCCAGGCAGGAAGCACCCAGGGTGTGTGACAGGGATGGGGAGACCTGCCCTAGTCCTGGCAGTCTGGTTAATATTCCCAGAGGAAGTGAATTTCCAGTCGGGGCCTGATAGATGGATGGGCATCAGCAGCCAAAGATCAGGGTGAGGAATGTTTCAGGTGGAAAGAGCAGCATGCGCAAAGGCTGGAAGTAGAAAAGAGCTGGGCACTTTTAAAGAATGGCAAGGAGGTCTGTGTGGCAGGAATGCATGGAGAGGACTCAGGGGGAAGGAGAGAAACAGGCAGAGGCCATGTCACAGAGGGCCTCAAGAAACCTTGCGGGGGCTGCTAAGAAGCTGGCCTTTCTCCCACGAGCAACGGGAAACCACTAGAGGGCAGGGAGCAACAGGAAAGGGCTGGAACAAAGAAAAGGGCTGCAGCTTCCCCAGCTCTTAGTAGGTCACCCCTAATGTCTGTGTGCTATTTTCCAATTTTTTTCTTCAGAGTGCAGAGTGAGAGTGTGTGTGTGTGTGTGTGTGTGTGTGTGTGTGTGTGTGTGTTTGTGTGTGTGTGTGTAAATGTCCCGCAAGGATCTCAGGTCAGCTTAGGAAGTCATTCTGTGTGGAAAGACCCCCCACACTCTTTGTGGAGGAAGGGATGAGGATCCTGAAAGAAACATGATCCCCCTGCCTTATGTCTGGGTCCCTTCAGGGCCACCAACAGCCTGTCAGTTAGGTTCTTTTTGTTTCAAGGCCTCATTTAAAGCTTTGGGGTCAACAATGGCACAGCTGCTTCCCTCTGCTGGGCTGTCAAACCCTTTTCTTTCTGTGTAAATTCTGTCCATCTTACAATGCCTGGCCCATTTGCTGCCTCTTCTGGGAAGCTTTCCCTGATTCCCACTGTTGAATTAATGCCACCCATCTCTGCCTGCCCACAGTTCTCTGAACCTCCCTTGTAGCCCTTACTTGAAGTCGGGATGCCCGTAATGTGATCCACTGAGCCCAGCTGGCCCACCTCAAAAGAGAACAAGGACCGTGCTTTACCTACCTGTTTTCCCATCAAGCTTGGCCCGGGCCCCCGGTGGGTACTGAGGAGCTGCCTGCACAATCTGCAGATCTACGAGGGAGGGCTCACCTGAGAAGGCATCTGGGGGTGTGAGCTTGTCAGCTGCATCATAGTATTCCTCATCCGAACTGCCATCCTCCAAGGCCAGCGGCAGGCACGGGGCCAGTGCTTGCAGCATGGAGCTGGGCTGGGCCTCAGGCCCGCCCTGCTGGGCCCAGGCTGCCAGGCCCCGACCCTGCCGGGAAACTGTGCTGTCCGAGCTGTCGCTCAGGTGGCTGGTGGGGGAGACATTGGTGCACAGGTTGTAGTAGTCAATCTGGCTGCCCTCGTACATCCTGGGGTCCAGCCTGACCGCGCTCAGTTCCGGTCCCCAGCTGAAGGTCTCAGGAGCGGGACTCTCAGAAAACTCTGTCTTCTGGCACTCAGGGTTGGCTCTCTGAGCCAGGTCCAGGAGACAGAGAAAGCCACTGGTTTCGATCCTGCTTCTCTCCTCTTGGCTGTCAGAATCAAGATTCTCTGGGAAGCCTACTGAGCCCAGGTGGAAGAAGCCGGACCTGCTGGAGGAGCAGGCGTCCAGGTCATCCTCTTCCAGGGCATCCATGGACTCGCTCGAGCCACTGGTTCTGCAGCCTCGGCTCTCAGTGTTGGCCGAGTCCGATGCCTCCGACTCAGCACTGTCTGTTTTGCTGCTGGCCCCGCAGATGCTTGGGCCTTTCCCGGCCACCTCAGGCGTGGAGCTGTCCCCAGGAGGCTGCTCCTCTTCTACAAGTGGTCTGCAGGGGCCCAGCTTCAGCAGGTGTCTGTCAGAGAGGGGCTCCAACACGAAGTCCACTTCAGAGGACTCCTCGGAGTCACTGCATGCCCTGGATTCATAGCCTGCAACACAGGAGACACCAAGGGTTACAAAACAGTATTTGGGGACAGGCAGATGCTTATGTGTCCTCCCGCCCCCCTCTCTGCCTGCCCTCCCAGTTTCCAGATGTGAGAACTGAGGTTCAGAAGGGTGACAGGCCCAGATCATGCTACACTGACTGACACAGCGTCCATGGGACTCCAAATTCCATGTTCTCCCCACAGTGTCAAGTCTCCTTTGCCACATCTATCTGAACAACCACTAAAGGACACAGGATTACCTCCATCTCCAAGGAGATCTATCTGTCCATGGAAACATCTGGGTATTTAGTTGGTTTGCTAAGCCCCTCCTAAAACTCTCAGCTCTGTCCTGACTGGGCATCAAAATCAGATAGGGAATCATATTAAAAAAAAACAAAACAAAACAGATCCTTGGACCTAGCCCTGATGAACTGAGTCTGATATCTAGGGAGTGGGGCCCAAGAATATGTATTTTAGCAACTTTATGGGGACTTCTGAGGCTGCTAGGCTGGCACCATTCTGAAGCCTGGCCTAGGGACCTACTGGTGCTATAGGACTTCTAGGAAAGTGGAAAGTCATCCACTGCTGGTACTTGGGAGGGATTCATGGTGAGAGGGTTGGGGGCGGGCATTGAGCCAGGTCTCCAATTTCTCATGCACCGTAAGCCTCCAGGTGTGATCCTTCTAAACTTCTCTCTTATCACATTACACTCTATTTAAACCCTCTTTTGGTTTCTCTTGTCTACAGGGAAGCACCTAAGCTCTCCTACTAAGGTTGGGGCCTCTCACAGGATGGCCCTGATCCCCTCAGCAGTCTGGTCACCCTCTAACAGGATGGCCCATATCTCTTCTCAGCAACTTTGTCACCCTGTCACAGTGCGGCCCCCAGCCCTTCTCAGCAGCCTGGTCACCCGCCGCAGCCTTCCCATGCTCCAGCCACTACAGTGAGCTTCTCACACGTCACGACCTTACCCTTTGTGTCATGCCTCCATTGTGTCCCCTCTGCTTCAAAGGATCTCTCCTCCCTTCTTTGCCTGGTTAACTCCACCATGTTCTTCATGACCTCTTTCAAATACCTCCTGCTCTGGAGGCCTCCTGTGACCACTGCCGCCTGCCCTGCACCCCCAGCGGGCCTCCACAACAGCACCACTCCATGGGGTGCTGTCTCCCTGACCATATTCAGAAGTATCATCCCTTGTTCATGAATTGTGTCAAAGACAAAGGTAACAAGCACACAAAATCTTCACTTCCTAATTATTTTACTTTAGTATCATCCAATATCTATGATTACTTATGCCTATTTTATCCACATGGAGGAAATGCCATATAACGGTGCGCTACTGAGCACCTCTCCCCACCTTCATGTTCAGTGACAGCACATCGGGGGCTTGAAATTAGTCATGGTGGGAGTGTTTATGCCATGGAAATAGGCAATTGCTTCAAATTAGAATTCTGTTTTGTTTTGTTTTTTCCCTGCAGAGACAGTTGTTAAACATTTATCAGCAAACCACTGGGAAAATGCTGCATCAATAGTGCTGAAGCACCAAGGGAGGAAAGGGGGGATGGGATGAACTGGGAGATTGGGATTGACATATATACACTAACTAATATGTATAAAATAGATAACTAATGAGAACCTGCCATATAGCACAGGGAACTCCACTTAGCTGCGCGGCAGAAACTAACACAACATTGTAAAACAGCTATACTCCAATTAAAAAAAAGAATAGCACTGAAGCAAAAGCCTGGTAGAAACTGGGAGTTGGCCTGGGAAAATGTTCATCTCATCTGGCCTCCCCTACTTCATTCCTTACATCATATGATTTTCCCTTCTATCTCCAGGTATCCCCTTCTTCTAAACATGTGAAGTTGAGAATTTTTATTATAATTCAAGAGAATGCAATAGAGTACCCAGGAATGGGATGAGAAGCTAGGTCAGCTGTATTTTCTGAACAAATAAGTGACATCTTGTTTTACTGGCAAAGAAAGATAAAATACAGTGGATCTTAGAGATGATTTTAGAAAATACTACAGGGAATCAGAGACCTTCCATAGCCTTCTTTGGCTTTAGGGGACTCTCAGGTACAAAGAAAGCTTCTCTATTTAGGAATTTGGAAAGATCAACTGCTTACTTCCACTTGAGTGGGAGTCTCAGCTCCATTCAGTGCACCACCTCCTTTTAGGATGCCCTGACCTACAAGGCAGTGAAATGGGCCTGTCCTGACTGGGGCAAGCCTCAGCACCTCACCTTCTTCAGCGGATACCCGGTGCACCTGTTGTTTGTTTCCCGGCCAGAGGAAAACGGAGGTAACTGGGTCGACATATAGCCTGTAGTACCCAGCAATCAGGCAGGCTAGGTCTTTTGCACTGTTGGATTCCAGCAGCAAAGTCAGAACCTTTGAAGGTAAAGAGAGCTCTTATGCTTATAAAGGGCTAAGGGATAGTCTGAAGACTGGCAACAAGGCCATGTGGCGCCAGTGAGAGATTCCAACTAAATCCAGCCATGGTCCACAGGCAGGCCCCCTGGTGTCCCATTTTCTCATCTACAAGACTTGAAATGAGTGTGCACACGTGTGCACACCCACAACCACACGTGCATGCACACACACTCACACATGCACAGTGGGTTCCTCCCATCCAACCTCCACAATGTCTCCTGTCCCTCTATCCCAACCACAGCCCCCTATCCCAACCACCCTACCCTGCTCATTCATACCATGGGGCCCCTTCAAGACCTGACCTAGAAAAGGAAAAGGAGCAGGAGCAAGTAGAGAAGGAGGAGAGGGGGATAAGAAGAATCAAGCACCATCCCTGAGCATGTTGGGATTAAATCAAAGGAAGGCAGGATAACTGTAGGACCTTCCAGAGAGGCTCAGGAAGTACCCCACACCATTTACCCATTTTAATTGCTGCCACCCAAAATCTTGGGCAGCCATTCTGGTCCCATGCATGTAATAAAACCCTCTGGTGCTCCCATCTAAGTTTCTGAACCCATCAGGAAAGTACATGGTCCAGCTCAGTTTATATAAAAAACCTTCTAGGACCTGTCCAGGAAAATGCACCCTGTTCATCACTTTCCCTTTGATGGGACAGGATGGACAATTCCACCTCTTAAGCAAATGTTGGACATTAGACTTTCTTAATATCCAAACTCATATAAACTACCCTTGAATATTTAGCCCCAGATTCCAGAAGCTGAACTCAAAAATCTCTTCCCCATGTATTACCTTGATGTCCTGAAGATGCACTTTGACCATGCTCACTTTCTCAGACTCTTCTGTCAGCTCTACACGACTGATGTTTGCAAACTCTGCCAATGTGGACATGATGTTGAGTTTGCTGTTGATAATGTGGCTAATGCCATACTTGGCTCCAACTAGAAGGGCAATGTAGGATTCTCTATCCTGTAACTGCAGAAGGGGGGAAAGGGAATTAGTTTCCATTCACAAGCTAGAGAAAAAATACATTATACATGTAGGACATGATACAAAACCCCTTGATTCTTATTTCAGGTCCTCACCACCACTCCCCTAGACTACCAAGTTAGGTGACAGCCTAACCTGGGCCCCATCTACAGAAAAATTAAGTATAAATTTATCTCCCATAATACACTAAACAATAGAGAATCAAACCACAGGACTTTGACCTGTTCCATAAACACAACCATATACTTTCACACCTATGTGCCTATATTCATGCTGTGCCCTCCTCTTGGAATCCCTTGCCTGTCATCACTACCTACTGAAATCCTGACCCTTCTTTAAAAGCTTCCATCAGAACCTACTGCCTACAGAAAACATCGGCCTGACCTGCTCCTCAAACCACAACAGTCCTTTTCCTCTGTGTTGTTTTCACACCACATCCTCTGCACTTCTCTGATAGCACTGAGGTAAGACTTCTTACTGTAATTTTTTGTATTTAAGTCATATTCCATGCTAAGGTCCCTGACAACAGAGTCTGCATGTATCTACATTTGTAACCCCCAGTACCCAGCAAGCACCCTGAGCTAGTTCAACGTGGTTGGTTTCTTCTCCCACTACCAGTTCTTTCCTTAGACAGGAAGGGTAAAGAGGGGCTGGGGATGAGATCTAGACAGTTGGCAGAGGTCAGGTTTAGCCCTTGGGAAAAGTGGGTAGTTTTTCTTGTACTTTCAAGTTTCCTTGCTGTGATCTAGTCTCTTTTCTACCATTTAGTCCTCTACTTGTACAAAGACTCAATCTATTTTTCCCTTCTTCTGACTATCTGATGCTCTTCCTTTCTCTCAAAACACTGATTCTCTTTTTCCATCTACATTGTTAGGTCAGCAGTCTGATTAAATTGACCCATCACTGCCGTAAATGACTGAGAGGCACACCAAATCCACTGAAAGGAGCTTTGCTATTATATATATTTAAAAAAAAAATATATATATATATAAAATTGGTAAATTGTCTGGCTTTGTGCTGGAGAGTTCTGGGGCTGACTGAGTGGTGAGGGAGAGTTCCCTTAGGCCACACCCCCCATCACTGACTGCAGCAAAGCACATAGCTCTAGGCCTAGGCTCCAAAAAGCAGGCCAGGGGAGGAATGGGTAACACAGCAGGGGGCTCTTTTGCTTCTCTTTTCCCTTCTCACCCTTCCACCCCTCACTTCTTCCCTTCTTCTAAACAATCGGGGCCCCAGCATGGCAGTCAGTCTAACATTCTTATCTTTCCTTCGTGATTTCCATTTTTTCCTCTTTACCTTCATATACCCAAAGCTCCAGGGTAAACTTCTTACAGTACCCTGCCCTCAGAACACCTTTCCTCTGTACTGAAATCTGGCCAAATCCAACCTTCTTGCCTTTCCTTAACCCCTTCTTCCCCACTCAACCTGAAGCTAGCAGTGGTGGCCTCTGTCATCAAACCCCACAGCAATGGTCCTGTGCCTCTTGTGGCTTTGCTCTGTCTTGTTGGATGCCTTGCTCCATCATTTTAGGGTGGGAATCACGTCTCATTCAGCTCTGCCTCCCCCAGCATCTGTCAGAGGGCTGGCTCTAAGCAATGGCTTGACAGACACTCCCCAATGGCGTAATATTTAGTTTCCCAAACAAATTCTAGTCCATGACCCAGTCCTCAGGAATTTTAGGCTAAAAGATACATTGATCTTCAGAGAACCTCTTGCATCCTTTATAAGGGTAGGACCCCACAGTTGTTTAATACGTACCATTAAAGTAGCATTAAAGATTTTCCCACCGTATGTCTTGAGTTCCCCAAGGATCTGTAGGTAATTTAAACGTAGCTGGGCAGCAGAAATAAGTTGCTTAAGTAAGGAAAAAAGAAAATGAAAAAGACTGTTGAAGTCAGAGTTTTCATTTGCCTAAAATGCAGTCAATGTTGAAAATTCTTTCCCTGAGGTTTCACAACAGACAGCTGTGTGATCGACAGGGGCCGTGGCTACATTACCTTCTGTCTGGGTTCCAGCAAATTCTGGTTCCTCTTCATGTGGAAGCTAATGGCTTTCTTGATGTCTTTTCCTTTCATGTTTCGTAGCAAAGTTGGAGATATAAAGTTCTCTATTCCCCAATCCTTCCTGCCACAAGACATTGGAGACAAGGAGGCCCATTTTTACAGTGTACTTGACTCTAATGAAGGGCATAATTGTATTTGATTCAGTACTTAGTGTTCTAAGAATATTGTAATTATGAGCTTCTTTCTCAGCAGAAGATATATATGGCTGGTTTTGTGGAGTGTATGTAAATATATACATGAAGAGTGTGTGTTTGTGTAATATCTATCTATCTATCTATTATCTATCTATCTATCCATGGATTCAAACACACAAACACTCCACAAAAACCAGCCATTCAGGAATTAAACCCCATGATTATTCTAGGAGCTCATTACTCATCACACCTGTATAGCACACTCTCATGGGGCAACACACAGCACCTGTGAATCCCTGAGGCCATGCTTCAGAATGATGCCAGCCTAACAGCCTCAAAACCTCCCAACAAACTCATTAAAAATACAGATTCTCAGGTACCACTCCCTAGAGATTTGACCTAGTATATCAGGGGTAAGGCCAAGGATTTGTTTTATTTTTTTAAATATAATTCCCCATCTGATTTTGATGCTCAGGCAAGAGGTTAGCAAATCGGGGTGACACCACACACAGCAAGGTGAAATTTTAAGCTGAGAATCAGGAGGTATCAGAACCTCAGGACTTGAAACTACCCTAATAGGAATCTAATGCAACACAACTGGTTCACACCAAATGAATTTTCAAGGCATTCCTGCCCTCAGAAGAGCTTTATGCTGAAGTTGTCAACTGATTTCCCGAGACATCCTCCCAGGAACTGGGAAATTACAAAGGGATCCTGTGTCATTCCATCTGGAGTTGGTTTCTGCCCCAGAGGGAGCAGCCAGGTTCTGATATCTGGGGAAGCCAGGCTGGGTTGGACAGGGTGGAGAGGGAAATGAATGGGAAGACAACAGACAGATGGGTAGGTGGGTGACTATCAGCTTTCTGTGAATCTGGCCATCCTGGCCCAGGGCCAGCCAAGTTACAAATGCAACACAGCTGCTGCTGGCGGGACACAGAAGTCCCCTGCCACTCACTCTATGTATTTCAAAGAGATCTTCTGTGGCTGGGCACATGCGTAGATCCGCTCCTGGATGTGCAGGGCCGCGAGCCGGAGCGCAGAGCTGCATTTCATTTCCACGGCAAAGCGCTCCTGGAGCACATCGCTGCAGCTCTAGGAGAGATTAGATCAGAGGAACTGGGAAACAAGAACAGATTGTGTTCCTTGTTCTCTCAGCTGAAAGGCAGCTTTGAGACCTGGCTCTGCCAATTCTGGGCTGTGTGACCTTGGTTACTTGACTATCTGCGCACTGGTACTTCCCCTTGATAAACGAGGATCGTCACATCTACCTTATATAGCTTCTCTGAGGTTTAAATTAGATAATGCATTTGAAAGCAGGTATAGGGACGCTGTGTTATTCAAATATAAAGTACTGCTGCTGTTGTTGTTATTATTTGCTGCCACCATTTTTATAAGACTTTGGGCAAGTCAATACACCTAGTTATCTCATCTGTAAAATGGTGATGTCTCCCAAATGATTTTTTCATCAGAATAAAAATGACATAATAAACCTCACCTAAGGAAGTACAGCAGGTGGAACACCAGTCCAGGAGATCAAGGAACCCATTTTTGGCTCCACCACCAAATGGGTGACCCAGGCAAATTATGTGACCTTTCCAAGACTCAGTTTCATCATTTCTGAAGTAAGGCTCTGAAGCACTAATGCCCCTTTTAGCAATAAAAACTGTAACTCTGAAGATCCTAAATGGTATTAGAAAATGTATCATCTACATTGAGGACTAAGCCTTAATTTCATTAATATATTGCAAATCTCCTAACACAGCAACTCAGTGATAAAAAGGAATGCTGAGGGATAATCAGGCCCACTCTCCCTCAGATAAAGATAAAGATAATCCCTACCAGGGAGTTGCTTAATTGCCTTGAGCTCATGTTCAAAATAACCCACTGTTATAAATAACCCACAAGAACAACCACTGTTATTTTAGGAAGGGCAGACCGGGTCACCTGCAAATAGAGGTATTCAAAGGCTATGGGGTCTTCTTTCAGGAGGTCCAGGGGGTCCTTGGGAACAAAACACACCCTGAAGAGGCAGCGGTAGTCATGTGACTCTTCCCTTTGTACCACCTGGGATGCGTAAGAGAGACACCATTCATCTTCTGCTTTTGTTCTCACAGTTATTCCACAAAACAACTTTAAAAAAAGACAATGAAAGACAGTCCCCGGAGATTTCAGTTTTAGTGCTTCCCAAGTCAGTGCAGACCTTTGCCACCAATTTAACTTTCCCATGGGTATAAAATGTAAAAGGCTCAAAAGAGCAAAGTTTCCCACTGATCCCATCAACCCCTTTCCAGAAGAAATCTCTGTATCTGGTTTCTTATATACTGTTCCAGAGACAGTCTATGTGTATATATGCTCCTATAAATGTACATTCTTTTCTTTTCCACAAATAATAGTATATTATACATTATATATATACATATGTGTGTGTGTGTGTGTGTGTGTGTGTATCTCTCTCTCTCCTGTACCTTACTTCTTTTTCACTTCAACGATCTTAGTGATTTAACTTGATTTCTTTTTCCAATGCTAATGGAACAGAAGTGATTTTAAAAAAAGTTTGTAAGCAGCAGTATTAGAAGATGAGTGACCATGGTAGGAATTCATCTGCAATGAAGAATGCTCAGAGCGGCTTCCATGAGCTCATGCCTTGCTCATGCTGTTTCTCTTCTTAAAAATTATGGAACTGACCTGTGTTTGGCTTTAAAAAGCTGGTATGACAAATCACTGAATGGTTGAAAGATTGAGTGGTACAGGTGGACTGACTGTGTTAGCCCTGTCCTGCCGTCAGGGACAAGCTCAGAGGGCAAGTCTCACAAAAAGGGCTTAGACACAGCAACAGATGCTCCCCTGACATCTCAAAGGCAGCAGGTTCAGAGGAAGGTCATCAGAATTGGAAGCAAAAGATAGAGCTCTATTGGCTGTGTTACCTTGAGTAAGTCACCTTACTTCTCTAAGTCTCTGTCTCCTTATCTGCAACATGGGGGCCTGCCTACCTCATACAAAAACCAGGCTGAGTGAGCTCTGTGCCTTCTGGGCACAAGAAAGCGCATCAACCCTGCAGATGCACTCAGCCCTATACCCAAAGGTTCTGGCTGAGGCATGCAGCTTGCCCAGCCCAGATCTCCTCACCAGGAGCAGGAGCAGGTGGTACCTGCTGGATGAGCTCCTCCTCGTGCAGCAGGTGCAGCCGTGAGATGTTGTACTGCTCCTCCAGGGCCAGCGCAAAGTACTCCATACTTCGGATCGACAGCTTCTCCTTCACCGTGAGGATGATGTCCTGCAGGCACAGAGGCATAAGGGTCACCGAGGAACAGGCCAGCCCTCACGTTCAGGCACAGAGCAGGGGGGACTCCCTTCACTTTCCCTCTGCTCCTCGGTGCAGCTGGGGAGAGAAAGGCCTATACTGACTGGGTCCACTGCCAACGCAGGCAGCCAAATCTTGACGGGCCACATGTGGGACTTCTCATTGCCCCTCAAGGTCCTACACCCACCGCTCCCCTTCCCTCAAGGCTCCAGCACCACCCATACGGCCACCCTCTCTTGCTTTACTCCAAAGGCTGAAGCTATCCTTTGGGGCCTTATGCCTCTCTTCAAGGTCTCCAGATTCATCCTCTCTCTGGAGTCTGCATCATCAACTGCTTACCAGACAGAATCACACCACCTACTCTCTATGCAACTATGGGAAATCAACCTGATGCTTCTGAACCTGTTTCTTCCTATGAAATGGAGGATAAGGATGCCTATTCAGAGGGGTTGATGGGATGACATGATAATTAATACTGTGCCACCAGAGTTGCCATGCCACGTTTTCCTCGTTCACTACAGTGGCCCCTTGTCTTTGTTGCCTCAGGGCATTCACAATGCTGTTCCCTCTGCCTGGCACACTCCTCCCACACTCTTCACAAGGCTGTTTCTTTCTCTTCAGAGAAAACTTCTCTGGTCGCTGTGTCTAAATGTGATTGTCCCTGTTATTCTCTGTCCCGGGTCCTGTTGACTTCCTTCATCATTACTGGATATGATTTTCTTCAACGACAGCTCTGTTCTCTAGTAACAGATAAGACAGTACAGTAAAGTTAAGTGAATGGGCTCTAGACCTAGACTTCCCCTCACTAGCTGTGTGTCCCTGGATAAAGTGCTTACTCTCTCTATGCCTCAATGTTTTCATCTCTAAGATGGTCATAATATTCACACCTCTCTCAGGGGTTGTGTGCAGTAAATTAATTTCCCCATATATGGCATTTAGAATCGCACCTGGCAGATGGCAAGTGTTCAATACATGCTAGCTGCTGCTATTTGTTTTCTTGCTTATTGTCATTTACCCCGCTAGATGCTAACCTTCCCCAGAATGTGAACCTTGCTTGTCTTGTGCTCCATTATATCCCCAAAGCTTGGCACTCAGTGATGCTCAATAAACTTGCACTCAGTGAATAAACAATCATCATAGACTCATCATAGATGTCCTGCCAGAATCTCAGATTTAGTAAGTGCCACACCATCAGGTGCTACCTGCTCCTCACAGCTCCCAATTCTGAATCCTCTCCCCACTTGCTCCATCGCCCTCCATACTGACCAGTGACTAAGTCCTGAAGGGTCTATCTGCTTCTGTAACCCAACAACATTAATTCAGTGCCCACTGTGAGCTGGCCATGATGGAGAGCCCCTCACTTGACTCTGTCCCCTCTCTCCATTCTCCATTTGGCTTGAGTTCACACATTTCTCCTGGCTCTGCTGAGTGGTGCCCTAAGGACCCCACCCCGCTACCCATCTGACCTCCACCTTGCATCTAGAGCAGGGGTTGGCAAACCATCACCTGTGGGCCAAATCTGGTCCACTGCCTGTTTTTGTAATTAAAGTTATATGGGAACACAGCCATGCCCATTCTCTACAATGGCAGAGTTGAGTAACCATGACAGAAGCCCCATGGCCTGCAAAACCTAGAATATTCATTATCTGCCTCTTTACAGAACAAGTTTGCTGACCCCTGATCTAGAGGAACTTGTCTAAGCCTTGTACTTCTCATGCTCTCCCTGGCTCAAGAATATTCAGTGGTCCCCATGGCCCACTAACCCAAATCCAAACTCCTTAGCTTAATATTCAAGGCTCTCAAGTATCAGGTGCCAGCCCACTTCTCCCACTTTATCTTCTGCTGCTTCTTCCAATGCACCCTGCTTGCAAGCCCCATATACTTGCCAAACTTTCCCATCACTGGATCTTTGTTGGTGTCATTCCACATGCCCGGGAAGCTGTCTTCACCTACCACTCCTGACCCATTCCTGTCCATCTTTCCAAGTCGGCCTCATAGGCCATCACATCCTGGGGGCCTTTCCTTGCCACCCAGTTGGAAGCTCTCTCTTCCTCCACACCATTTTCACATCCCGATTTCCTGGTTCTGAGCACACTGTACCCACCACAGTCTCCTTGTGAAATAACCCCAGGTCTCATCTCCTCACCCCAGCCCCATCCCAAGACTCTAGGCTCCCTAAGGGAGTGACCCGGGATAACTTATTTCTGTATCACCAACAGCTTTGCCGGCACACACAAAAGAGTCACTAAATGTTCACTGGGTCAAATGACATGTTATTTTCCTTGATTTAGAGAAAGAGGTTTTCTAATGTAAGAAATTTGCTTCTCTTGATAAGGGAGTGGGGAAGAGAAGTCACTGATGAACTGACAGTGGTTTTTCCCTTTTTTACCCATTTGGGGACTTGTTTATATCCCCCCCTCTTTCTCTGTCATAAAGAGCTAAAAGACTTGCTTTTTAAAAATTTGGCTACTACAGATAAGTAAAATTAACTAGTATTATACCAGCTAACTCCTTGCCCATTTCTCCAACTCCATCTGTCATCTTGGCTTTAATTCCCCTGTGGTGTGTGTAAATCATCTCAAAGTCTTTTTGGCCACCAAAGGGGGACTCACTTTAAATAAATCATCCCCTCCATTCCAATGCACTTTGCTCAAAGATGACAGAAGTAGACACCTTGTCTAACGCATTTACACAACTTTCATGCAGAATGGCAGCGTGGCCACCTCCAGTGCAGGGTTCAGAGACAACAGACCAAGTTGGAAGCCGGCTAGAAGCTAGCTGACCTTGACAAGTTTGGGATCTCTTGGGCCAGTGTTCTCATCTGAAAAGTAGGTTAATAATTGTCACTTTACAAGGTTACTGGGGGCATTAAGTGAGATAGTGCACGAGGAAGTACCCAGGGAAGTGCCAGACATGTAGTGAACACTGAACAAATCCAAACTCTCCTTTGGGTTTGAGCTTCCCAGGGTCAGACAGGTTTTCTCCAGCTTCTCCTCAGTCACACCAAGATAAGAATGGGATAGGGCATTTGCGGCAGGCCTAGGAACTGCCAAAGGGAGGTGCCAGGGAACACTGGTGTGTGTGCGTGCATTGAGTATGCACGTGTGCACTCAGGTGCATGTGCACATGTGTGTGTGTGTGTGTGTGTGTGTGTGTCTATCTTGGCTACTGTCCGGTACCTATAGCTGCACATGCCCACCTGAACCTGCTCTTCCCCCAGTATCAGAAGAGCTGGGCTCAGTGTTGACTCTTACACGATTTTTAATGTTTGAACAACTCCTTTGTTTGCTTCTTCCCTGGTGCCTCCCTCTAACACTATTTGCTTCCTTGTTCAGAAACTATAGTGCCATCCCTTATTGTCTATGGATAAAATCCAAACTCCATTGCCTGCCATTTGAGGCCGTCCCCAGCCAGCCTGTGCTGTCTCCCACTCCTCCCATGAGAAAATGGCCTGTGTTCCAGCCCTGTGGGATGGTTTACTACTTCCTCGGCAATGTCGGTCTTACTGGCTCTCCGCCTTAGTTCATGGGACTTCTTCAGATTGATGTGCATCCTCTAACCCCTCAAAAACCCCGTCCCCACCTGTGCTTGTTGAAGTCTGAGAAACCCTTCAAAGCTCAGCTCAGGTCCAGCTTCTTTGCAAAGCCTTCTCTGACATCCTGACAGGACAGAACATGGTCAGAAGGAAAGATGGTGCTCTTTCCCTTGCGTGCTGAGCACTTCCTTGTCCCTCTCTTTACAGCCCTTACTTCGTCCTGCCCTGGACTACTGGGAGCTCCAAGAATGTCCATCTTCCCTCAACTAGACTGCAAGCTCCTGGGAGACAGAGACCACTTTCTACCTCATTCTGTACCACCTGCCTCAGAGTATCTCCTTTGGGGGAACTTGTTAAATGTAAGTCAAACTGACTTCCATCCAGAACAGAATTCACAGGGGTCTGGACCTGCCCGCACACCTTGCCTGGGATTTTAGCGACTCTAGTCTTTTGGGTAGTAGGTGGAGTCCCATACAAGAGGCAGGGAAGCCCAGTGGTTAAGGGTGACCGCTTATGAGTTGTATTGGGTACTTCATCTCTCTGAGCCCTGATTTCCTCCCCTGCAAGATGGTGATTAAAATACCAGCTTGCTGGGTGTTTGTGCAACTAAATGAGATAACACAGTGCTTGGCTTACTGCAGGTGCTCAGACCATGGTGGTTGTGAGATCACCAAGGTAGCTGCCTGGCAAGATGCCCCCGGGGTCCTGGGAGCCAGCAAATTCTCACTGGGAAAGAGATTCAAGTTTATTCCGAATACCTTCACAGTCGTGTGTGCCTCAAACTTGAAAGCTTTGGTCTGTCCATTCTCCAAGTACACCTTGAGCACGTTGGGCATACACAGCAGAGAATTACCCTGGAAAACACAAGAGTAGTGTTGAAACTGTCCCTTCCTGTCCCTGGGTGTGACAGATCCTCAGCTTCCCTGGCCTTGCCTGGTGCGGAGAGCAGGATTCTCCCCAACCTCCTCACCACATTGTAGATTGATTTTTGACATTTGGAGATTTCTCCAATGGATGAGGTCTATGCCACACAGATACAGGCGTGCTTTGTTCCAGGGATAGCCACTAGAACTGGAAGACGGTGAAGAGTGAGCCCTGCCACGAGCATACTGACAGCACTGTGCGAGCCTGTACGATGTCACGCGGCCATCAGCTGACACTTCACTGCTGGCTGCCTCCCTTATGGGATGCAATTTGGCAAGTCAGGTGACAAGCAGGCACAACGTCCCAGATGGGCCTTTCTGAGATTCTTGCACTGTGCCTTGTGGGGTTGGGTGAAATGGGGGGTAGGAAGCTCCCTCAGAGCCCCCTCAACATTTTACTGCTTCATTCCCTACAGTAAAGCAACACCAAAGGGCAGAGGGCTGCTCTCTGCCTCTACTCATCCCAACCATCACTCCGGATTTATGCAATCAACTGCCCCCATCTCTAATCTCTGCAAAGAGTTTGGGTACAAAGCCCACCTGGGTTAGAAGCTTACCATCTTTCTTCAAAAACCTGACAGCCTTTTTCAGATGAGAATTTTGTATCTTCTAAATAGAAGGCCACTTGTATCGTTTAAGCAAGACTCACATTCATCACTCTACATCACTTTTTTTTTTTTAAACCACAGTACTTTTATGGAAGAAAAAGGAATATGGTCATATCCCAGTGCCGTTTCACACTCAGTCAGGGATGAGGGATTTCACACCACTCATGTTGTCATCTCACTACTCTGGTTTAGGGTATTTAGAAATCTTAATCTTTGGAATTCCCAAGTATGACATGCTTTCCTTGATACTTTATTATTTGTGATTTACCAAAAAATACATCCATAACATCATCACATAACTAAGGCTTTTCTCCAAGGCTTCTTCCAATTTTTACCTATACCTGTAAATAGCTTTTAGAGAGCCGCACTAATAGAACATGCACTATTCTATGTGCATTTTTACTCAACACATATACACTTCTTCATGTGGGTTTAATGTTTATAATTTTAATGGACTTATAAATAGTCTGTTGAGCTGAAATATCAGAATTTCTTTAACCATTCCTCTGCCCTAGACATTTAACATTTTTTCAAATTTTTTGCAATTTATCTATCAGTAAAACAGATATCTTTAACTACATGGATTTTTGCATTTAAATTATTTTATAGTCTTAAATTAATGAGAATGTGATCCTTGGCCCACTTTTTTTTTTTTTTTTAATTAATTTATTTATTTATTTATTTTTGGCTGTGTTAGGTCTTCGTTTCTGTGGGAGGGCTTTCTCCAGTTGCGGCAAGCGGGGGCCACTCTTCATCGTGGTGCGCGGGCCTCTCACTGTCGCGGCCTCTCTTGTTCCGGAGCACAGGCTCCAGACGCACAGGCTCAGTAGTTGTGGCTCACGGGCTTAGTTGCTCCGCGGCATGTGGGATCTTCCCAGACCAGGGCACGAACCCGTGTCCCCTGCACTGACAGGCAGATTCTTAACCACTGCGCCACCAGGGAAGCCCCCCCTTGGCCCACTTTTATGGCATTCATTAAGTTTTGTTTTCTTCTACTCCCAGAGATTAAATCAATTTACAAAGCCACCAATTAGTACATGAGTGTAGCTACTTTCTTGGCATCAGGGCTTACATTTTTCTTTATTTGTGTTCATTTACTAAGTATAAAGTAGCAGTTCTTAATATTTTCCTTTGCATTTATTTAACAGTTAGCAAAGTTAAGCATATTTGAAGTGTTGGTTTCCTTAAGTCAGACAGAGAAAGATAATACTGTATGATATCACTTATATGTGGAATCTAAAAAGTAAAACAAACTAGTGAACATAACAAAAAAGAAACAGACTCACAGATATAGAGAATAAACTAGATGTTACCACTAGGGAGGGGGTGGAGGGGCAAGGTAGGGGTAGGGAATTAAGAGGTACCAACTACTATGTATAAAATGAATAAGCTACAAAGATATATTGAACAGCACAGGGAATATAGCCCAAATTTTATAATAACTATAAATGGAGTATATAACCTTTAAAGATTGTGAATCACAATGTTGAAACTTGAAACTTATATTGTGTATCAACTATACCTCAATAATAAAAAACCCCCAAACCCCCAAATGTTGTTTTCCTATTTCAGATTCTTCTAGGGCCTTAGTATGTTTCAAGGGAGAAAGTTTAGCAACTGATTTTATCATCTTTTAAATACTTGAGAGGATGAAAAAGTCGGTCGCAATGATGAACTCTCGCTGGTTTGGCTGTCTCTGCCTCACGTGGCTGATACAGAGACTCGGTACCCTGATCTGCAAGTCTCCCCAGGGGATCTGGTTCACATCTGCAGAACCCTTATTCTCTACCTGTTCTGTTAGTTGGTTCTAGCTTCTACTTCTCTTTACTATGTACTACTCTTAAAAACACACGTTGAATCAAAATTTAATTTGCTGAAGAGGTTTGATCCATCTTCACAAACATGGACACACAGAGACTCAAATACTTCAGACTGACAGGATCTCAGGTCTTTTCTGATTAATACACTAGGCCTCCCACCAGACCTTCCTGAACAAATCCAACTTTTACTCTGAGGTCTAACGGAAGGTGGAGTCTGTTAAGCAACAGGACAAGAAGAAAATAAGGGCTCTCCAGATGTGAACCAGATCACCTGAATCCTGTGTTAAAATGGCCGTGACTCCCCATTCACTGGTCTCTATGCTAAGAAAATCAGATAAGGACAAACTCTGATTTGAAAGTTTCAAAATCTATTATTGATCACTGAATTCAGAATGGTAATAGTTACAGACCATCGGGTGGAAAATATTTAAATTATGAATATATGAGTCTTTAACAGTCCACATTGAAAACATCAAACTCTAGCCAATATTTTCCCTTCACAAACTTGTCTTCTGAACCCTCATGTCCAACCACACCAATCCTGGGTATTCCCATATCAAAAAGAACTAGACAGCATATCACAGTGGAAAACAGAAGAACTGAAGTCACACAGACCTGTGCTCCTGTATTTCTAGCTATGGGATCTCAGAGGTTAATTCTCTTAACCTCTCTAAGCCTCTGCTTCCTCTTTTGTTAAACTACCTCCCATGCAGGATATGGTGATGACTAAGGATTATGTACCCAAAATTCACGCAATAGAGGTTCAACAGATGATGAACTCTTTAAAAAAACCAAAGCCCCCCGCCCCAACCCGGCCACCATCACTACTATCAATATATCACCTTCAGAGGAAACACTAAGTTTGAAGATTTAGAATGAGAAATGAACAATCGGAATCTGTTGAAATTTCAAGGGCAGAAAAATGGAGTCACAGAATGACAGAGCCACACCCAGTGCGTCTCTCCCTGTCCACCGTTTGCAGGTGCCTCACTAAGGGGGCACAGAGCCTCCAGCAAGCCCGCTGCACTCCCTCTGCATCCCCTCTGTGCTGCAGATTCCAGAGTCTTCAGGAGATACATGCCAGGAGGCAGCTCACCCACTTCATGAAGAGTCATTTCAACCCCCTGACCAGTGACGCACCTGGCTGTGTCCGCTGACGAGCACTTCCTCTGCAAAGTGCACCTTCACGGGGTTAGTCTTCAGCCTGGCTCGCTTCTCCTCCGTTAGGAAGGAGGACTTGGGGACTCCCTGCAAAACATTAACACGACACACTTTAGAAAAATGTGGGACTTTCATAAAAGCCATGTACATCTTCTCATTTCTTAAAAACAAAAGCAAAAGCTTGACAGCTGTTGAGAATTCAATTAAAACCCACAGAGAAGGACGACATCCCATTAAAGATCTCTTCTCATAAAATTTAGGGATCTCAACCCAATGTTCTTATGCGTCTGAGAACAGCTCAAGATTCAATACAGTGGCCAAAGGCTGTGGTATGATGAAGACAAAGAGAACTGGCCTGTGAGCAAAGAGACCTGAATTCCAACCCAACTTCAGCTACTTAACAGTTCTGAGAACTACCTCAAACACAAATTGTTATGGAAGAAAACCAGTTGTGTGTTTGTGTGTGTGTGTGTGTGTGTACACACTCCTTTCTTTGGCCTTCAGTCTTCTCTTCTGCACAATATGGGAACTGGACCAGGAGGCAGAAACAGCATCATGCTAACGAGCATGGGTTCTGGAGTCTAACTACCTGAAAAAAGCCCAGCTCTACTGATTCCTGCATGTGAGACCACGTGTCTGTGAGGCTATAGTGTCCTCATCTGTAAAAGGGGGATAACCAATATATCTACCTTGTAGGATCTTCTTTTGGCACAAATTAAATAAGACATTAAATATTAGTATTAATATTATAATAAATAATGTATTATAAATAATTAATAGAAATACAGATCTATACAATTAAACCAAAACATATTTTAATCATAAAATTCTATGTCCTAGAGAAGCAGTAATTAATATTCCAACTTAGGATTTTATAATTCCTAATAAATTTCAAATCATTTGAGGACTCTAAGAATCCACTCGGACAAAGATGAGCATTCTTGCTGAAGTAAAATATGTATGATCATTTGTCTTACAATCATATAACTTCTGGTGAGAGGCCCCAGTGGGCTAGACAATATTCAGGGCGTTTCTCAGGGGCGCAGGGGCCATCACCTGGGCTAATATCAGCTTTCCCTGCAGGACCTCCAAAGTACAGTATTCATACTCCTCTTTTCTTGGGAACCTCATAGGAATCTTAGGAATGGTACTGGAACATGTTAATTTTCCTCTCCCTATACTTTTTATTTTTTAAAAGGAGGCAGCTATATGCTGTTTCCCTCTCTCCTTACTTAACAAGTGCTAGCTTTTGCTATCATTTCTTGGAAATAGAGTAGGAAAAGAACTACCTAATTAAGATTAAGATGTTCTCCACTGAGATGATAATCAGCTAAATGAAAACAATCTCTCAACACCTGCATGATCATTTATAGCGATTAGCTTTCAGTATACTGTTATTTTACGTATTGGTTTCACATTATTTCATAGATAAATTCTTCTATTTAGAATAGAAGAATCTCCATTTATCTGTGCATAAAACACTTGGTCTGTCATATTTATGGCAAACATCCTAGTCCTATTTAGGTGGGGTTTTTTTCCTGTTCTACTTCTAAGAAACAAACAAACAAAAAATAACACTTCAAATAAGGAGAGGAGGCAACAATTTCTTTGCTTTTTAGTGTTATGAAGTTTTTGGACCACAGAAATTTAATTTTTTCCACATAATCAAATAGCTGTTTGTTCCACTGTACCTTCTCCCACTCCCTAAATGCTTAGGAATTCTTTCTGCAACTTACGACTGGATAGACACCCATCCATACTGTTGACATTTTTATGGTTTGTTTTTTATATTTAAGTCTTTAACATCAAATGGTGTGAGATATGTCCCAGTACAATTTCTTGAATAATCATGTTTTCTCCCACTGATTTGGGATGCCATATTTATCATATACTAAATTCTTATACTGATATCTATTCTTGGACTTTCTATTTGATTAGATTGATATAGCCAACATTTCATCAATATCACACTATTTTAATTACTGCAGCTTTATTAGTTTTAAAATCTAGTATTTCAAGGCCATTCTCATTATTCCTTTTAAAAAAGATTTTCTTGATAAGTCTCACCTTGATATACTTTGTCAAAATCCAAATAAAAGTCCCACAGGGAGTCTGAATTTTCCTTAAGCATATACATTAACATGAGAAAATCTGACACATCAGTAGTCTTCCCATCAAGGAACATACTATGTAACTCCTTTTATATTAAAGAAAAATTTTACTTCCTTCAGTATTATTCTAGTTTCCTTCATGTAAGGCCCACATATTTCTTTTCCCTAAAGTTCTCCTATTTTTAAATTTTTTCCTGTAAAGAACTAGCCCTTGGATTTATTTATCAACTTTCCAATTTTTTCTGTTTTCCAAAGCATCATTTAGATTTAAATTTTTATCATTGTCTTTAATCTGCTTTATGCTTGTTTTATTAGTCTTTTCTTCCTACTTCTTGCACTGAATATTTACTTAACCTGTTTTCTTGTTAAATAATAAAATCACTTTTAAGGTTATGAATTTTTCTCTGAGTATAGCTTCAACTGTATATAATAAGTTCTAAGAAGTAGAGTTCTAAATTTTAATTATTTTCTACCTAGTCTATAATGGTAATTTTTGCTTTTCCATTTGATTTTGTCTTTACTTAGGAGATTGCATTTTTATTCCAAATGACTGGGTGGTTTTAATTAAGTTTTTGATAGCTATCAATTTGTGTTTTATTATATTCTGGAAAAGAGACTTATACAATTGTTTCTTTGGGGAATTTAGTTTTTTTGGTGGTCTGGTATGTGGTCAGTTGGATTAGATTATTAAATGCATTATTAAAATTCTCTATGCCCCTATTTATTTTCTTGTCTATTTGTGGCCAAGGCTAAGAGGTATGTACTAAAGTCTCTCAGAATGAGAATTTTCTGTCAACTTTTCCTCCTTGGTAGTTTTCTCTTACAATCTGATTATATACTTTCCTCTGTATCATATATAAAGGACTCCTAGGCCTACAGTGGTTTAGGATGGCTGGTGCCTTTCTGTGCATCATCTGTGCCACACCTTGCCTTGCGGCCGATAAAACACGTTCACATTCAACACATTGTTGGGTCCTCAGAACAACCCATTAGATAGACAAGGCAGTTATTGTCCTCATCTCTGTTTTACAAAAGTCAAAACTGAAACTAAATGACTGCTCCACAGTGATATCACTCAGACCTGTCTTGAAACTCCTAGTTTGGTACCCTTGTCATCCCACTCTGCATAATCACAGGTCTGTCTCCTTAGCTGGACCATGAGTTCTTGAAGCCTGGACCCACATCTGTGTCCTCCACAATACTGGCATACAGGCTGTTTATTCTACGGGGGATATTCTGCTGGGGGTACAGGGTGTTGGGGCCAAGAAGGGTGAAACTAACACACAAGACATAAAAAGAGATATACCGATGTGCAGCGAACAACTGTGATTGAAAGAGAATCTTCAGCTTCCCTGAAAAAAAAGAATAAAGGTAAAAAAAGTCATCATTCTGGGTGATACACGTGTGTGTGTGCATGTGTGTGTGTGTGTGTGTGTTAGGGTCAAAAAGACTGCTAGAGGGTTTCCCTGGTGGCGCAGTGGTTGAGAATCTGCCTGCCAATGCAGAGGACACGGGTTCGAGCCCTGGTCTGGGAAGATCCCACATGCTGCGGAGCGACTAGGCCCATGAGCCACAATTACTGAGCCTGCGCGTCTGGAGCCTGTGCTCCGCAACAAGAGAGGCCGCGATAATGAGAGGCCCGCGCACCGCGATGAAGAGTGGCCCCCACTTGCCGCAACTAGAGAAGGCCCTCGCACAGAAACGAAGACCCAACACAGCCATAAATAAATAAATAAATAAATTAATTAATTTAAAAAATTAAAAAAAAAAAAGACTGGTACAATTACAAAGCAGCCTCTCTTGCCTCAGCTTCTTTGGCTCAGCAAAATTGAGAAGGACACTGAGAAAGCAGTGATCTGTGAAGGAACTTAAGCTGACCCAGATGCCACTGCTACCTTAAGAAAATCTTCAGATACTTGCCTCTACCATCTAGTCCATACCTACAGCCACTAAATTAAGTCACTTATCTTTCTTTTTTTAAATTTTATTTTATTTTTGGCTGCACTGGGTCTTTGTTGCTGCGTGCGGGCTTTTTCTAGTTGCGGTGAGCGGGGGCTACTCTTTGTTGCGGTGCGTGGGCTTCTCATTGTGGTGGCTTCTCTTGTTGCAGAGCACAGGCTCTAGGCGTGCAGGCTTCAGTAGTTGTGGCACATGGGCTCAGTGGTTGTGGCATGCGGGCTCAGTGGTTGTGGCACAGGGGCTTAGTTGCTCCGCGGCATGTGGGATCTTCCTTGACCAGGGATCAAACCCGTGTCCCCTGCATTGGCAGGCGGATTCTTAACCACTGCACCACCAGGGAAGTCCCCACTTATCTTTCATTTAGTCTATATGATGGAAAACTCATCCGGTTGCTATGACCACTAGCTAGGTTTATGTCCAAAAAAAAAAAAAAAGAAAAAAATTTTAAGAGAAAACAGAGCAATAACACAGATAACTTAGGTTGCTATTTCAGAAAACTGGCTAAACATTCATGAAATAGAATAAATGAATGTGGATAACCATGATCAGATAAAAGCCAACAAGTTTACAGTGTTTGGGCACACAAGGTTGGTGGGCCCAATCATTTAATCAAATACTAGACATTTTTGTTTTGTTATATAATCTCTTAGGTTCCAAAAGTGACCAAATCAACCAGATAAGTGCCAAGCTTCCACTTTGCATTAGAGGACAGAACTGAAAAATCGATTCATATTTTCCTTTATCTCTGCCATTGCTAGAGAAGCAGTTTGCAAAATAATTTCATTTGATTTCTTGCAATATGAACATTTAGGCCAGCTGCTGCCAGTGTGTTACTTCCTCTAATAGATAAACTCAACCTGAGGTTTCTAAGTGCCTGGGGATTGCCTCTTTTCCATTTTATATAAGAACAGGTCTTTTTCAAGAGAATTCACAACAAACCAACGTCCAAGTACTCTCAAAAGGACAGTTTGGCCTCACAGATAGATAATCGGAGGAATTAGAGAGATTTTGTTGGTTTTTTGTTTGCTTGGTTTTTTACTTTTATAAATGGCAATGACACTGGGAACTAAGCTAAAAAAGTAAGCAGTTCCGGGATTCCCACACAAGGCACGTAGCTGAGAGTGCAGATGCAAGCATACATCAGGTCACATCCCCGCTCACGAGTCTTCAGTGGCTCAGTCTTCCAGGAGGAGAATAACCCCTGAACTTGCTGTGTCAGCACCAAGACCCTCCATCATCTGGGCCTCACTTCCCAGAACTTTTCTCTAGGTATCCAGTGCCTTAGACAAATTGAACCGCTCAGTGTCCCCTACTCCCCAGCCAGTCACTCCTCCTTATCACTTTGCATGCATCATCCTTCACCTCCGTCTTTGTGGCCCAAATTCCACCCAGCATTAAAGGTAGAACTTGGCCAGCTGAAATACTTCTGTACTCTCCTCTGTTTTGTCAGACCACAACTTCCCCACAAGTTGAAGGAATCTCCAGCGTTTACAGCCCCTTTCCCCTGCTTCTCTTGAGGCACTGTCTGCCCTCAATCTTAGCGGGGTATACACGAGCTGTCTCTGCACTACCACCCTGTAAGTGTCTGGGGAGTGGAGTCCCTTTGCCCCCCAGGGTTCCTTGCCCATTGAACAGATCAGGGTTCAATGTTACCTAAACATCCAAATTTTGGTCTACTGTTTTAAATTGTGAATACTTTTGTTTATTAGTCAGAGTTTGATCTATCTAGCCTGGCAGAGATATTAGTAGCAGTGAAAATCTAAAATTCATTTGCTGGAATTGAGAAATTCTTTGAGAAAACCACCCGGCAATTGGGAAAGCAAACTTCATGATTTCCATAACCATATTTCATTTTTTAAAATGAAATAATCAAATCCTTTCCTGGCTGTCCCACCCACTCACCTTATTCCCTGGCAATCTTGAAGCAATATTGGGCGTGGTTGAGAGGATTCTATTTTCTACACTATGATGGATTCTCTGTAAATCTTATGTCTCTCCGCAGCGAGACTGTGGACTTCCTGAGGTTGGAGACTGCATCCTGCATTTTCATTTTCTCTTTCTCTGACTTTGTTATTGTTGCCTGTTATTCAGTGTGTGCTGCACACGATAGGCCCTCAGAAATGAAAACCACCACTCACAAAAAGGCACAGACTAAAGTACAAACTTGAAGTATCTTCAAGCTGGCTTTCCTCTAACTCTATTTCTCGTTTCCCTTTATTTATATTAAAGTCATTAAAACAGTGTTGGGTGAAAGTCTTAAAAGACAAAGGCTGCACGTGCCTATAGAACATCTGTCAGGCCTCCTCACTCCTGTCACTCACTTCCTCTGTTTTAAAACCAGGGTCACCAACTGTCAGTGCCAACCACATTCACTCATTCCACTGAGCACCCACTGTGTGCCTGGTCTTAAGGAGATCATGGTCAAAGCAGAAAGTGAGACATTTACAAAAATCACCATGACACCAGGTAGAAGTTTGTAGGTGCCATACCAATGGAACTACATATATGCCTACCAGGCTGCACCAAGAACATTTAGGAAGAGATATTAAAAGGGTTAAAGAACAATAAGCAGACTTAGTGTCTAATTTTTGGCATATGTTACAACAACCCTATACATCCTTAAGGGGTAGGGCCTATGTATTATTCATAATTACATTCCCCGCAGCGCCTAGCACAGTGTTTTGGGCATTGCAGGGGGGTGATAAATATAGCACCCTGTGCCTCCCCATCACTTCTGTAGGCAGGTGAAAGACGGCAGATAGTAACCGAGATGGAATTCTAAAACAAGGCTGTTATTGCTGCTTTAAAGGAGCCTGGACTTTACTTAAATCCCAGGGATATCAGTTATGCCCTTTCTGTCTCCCATCCTTGCTCTATAATAATCTGTGCAATATATATAATAATATATATAATAATTCTGTGGATGACGGAAGACAATTTAGTACCTCAGAATATCCACCGCTCGTTCACAGGAAAGGTCTTCAGCAGGCTCGTTGTTCATCTGGAGGATCTGATCACCAGGGAGAAGCTTGCCATGAGCGGAGCCTCCTGTTGAAGAGAAAAGAAGTAACGGGTGTTCATGCCAGAAGGGCCCAGACCTCATGTGTCACAGCAGCTCACCTGAATGGCAGCCTGATCCAGTCCCCAGGGCACCGGCTCACCTCCCCCCTGGCCAGACTTGGGCTCACGTGGATTTCAGTTTTCCTGTTTACAAAGCATGGATAACGTACCTACCATCCATCACCTTCAAAGGATGTTAGGAGAGTGTCCAGGGAAAGAAGACTAGCAGAAACTCCCTGAATCAACAGAGCTGGCCAGTGAATCTACTACATTCATTGCTAAAGAACTCTGGTGTGTGTGTGTGTGTGTGTGTGTGTGTGTAAATTCAAATTAATAGATTTTAACTAGTCCCAGATCTCACATCAATACATAGCTGAAGTATGACAAAAAACACTACATATTCCCAGCCTGCTCATCTTCACCCTGATACAGCCTATATTTTACAGAGACTCAAGTGAAAACAAATCAATAATTTCTATTACTGTCTGCCCAGAAACTCTCCCCAGCTCAGAGCATGCAGGGTTCAGAGAGGAGGGCCTGCTGGTCCCAGTACTGTCACTGTCCCTGAGACTGGCCGGGGGCCACGGGTGGGCAAATCCCTGGCTGAGGCCAGTGGACCTGGGGTGCAGATCAGCAAGTGCACTTGGAGCTCCTCCCTCCCAGCACCACAGGAAGGCGCAAAGCCCTAGACAGAATTAGGTCGAAATTAGATGTGCCCTGTCTAGCTTTCTGGGGTAGCATTTTCTACATTATGTTATAGCACAGAGAGATGGGAAGAGAACAAGGGATATTTCCCCCCAAGAAGCCAAAATCCTTTCTTGTTTCCCAGTCAGCCCCTACCTGCTGTGACGGCCACCACTGTGAGGGGAAGGGTCTCAGAAATGTGAAATCCATAGTCCTGGAGGAGATCGTCTTTGTCTATTTTTACTGTGTGTTTCACAGGGATGATGGTCTGGGTTGGGATCCCAGGGGGTCCATCAGCTGCAGCATCTTTAGCCCTGGAAGAGAAGGAGTGTGTCAAAAAGACAGAGAGGGGAGTCTAGTTGGTGGCCACAAACTAGGTCAGCCCTAGGCATTCTGGAGGAGGAAGATGCAGAGCTGAGTGGACACCAACTCTCCTCTTGAGAGAGAGAGACGACACAAACGTCAGTAGATAAGGCAGCAGGACGTAGCACCGTGCTCTGAAAGAGAGGTCGTGAAGTGCTGTGGGTACTCAGAGAAGAGGTAGAGCAGTTTTAACTTTGTGGGCTAGAGGAGAAGGAATCAGGGAAGCATTTGCTACCTAGAAGAGGTGGCATCTGAGAGATGTCGAGGGTATATCTACACAGCCCAAATCCTGGCACACAGAAGATATTCAGTAACTGCGGCTGAGTGGATGGATGCATAGATGCATGGATGGATAGATGGATGGATGAATGGATGGATGGATGGGTGCATGGATGGATGAACGGATGGATGGATGGACAGGCATTCCAGGCAGGGGGCACTGCTTCAGCAGAGGTACAGAAGAGGAAAAACATGGACTGTGAATAGGAACAAGGAATTGCTCAGTTTAGATGTCTAATGATGACTAATTTTTATAGGTGAGTTGTTTCTTTGGTGATTTTTTTCTTTTTTGCTTTATAATGAACATTGCTTCCCCTTCAACTTTGTAACTGTGAGGATTCCAATATAAAATCTCAGATACTGCAGACTCCCTCTATATTAATTGTTAAAAACATGTATGTTCTCTATATATCTAAAAGCAGGTAAGTTGAAAGTTGTATTTTCTATCTCTCAATACCACAAAGCAAATTTATGAGCTATTTTTCATTTGTCTGTGGCAAATGATTTTTTTCCTTCTAAGAATCAGTGGTTCTTTCTGAAGAAGGTCAAATAGTGATGGGGTAAGGTATTTACTGTCATTATAAACAACAGAAATGTGGAGGAGTAACAGCTCCCTCGGGGCTCTGCAGCTAAGGTTTATCATTTATTCTCATCTATTTACCAAACACTGTCAGGAACTCTGCCCAATGCAATAGGACCTCGGTTATCTGAAAATCACCTCTCTGTCATTTATAATAATCTCAAGTTTCAACAAGGACCAGGAAATATTAAAAAACTACTTCGTGGAACCAAAATGCGGTGACAAGTCCCAGCCTTATTATGCACATTATCCATCAAGGAGCTCTCTTAGGAGTGAGGAGAGGATTTCTCCTAGGTGAGCATATGGGTAATACTGAGAAGTGTTAGAAGACAGACTTAACAAGAGGGAAGAAACAGAAATCTCTGATAATTTATACTGAATAAAACCCATAGTTATTCCTGATTTAAAAAAAAAAAGAAAACTTTAAAGCTCTGAAAGGGCCTTTCTAAGTAAAATAAATAATATAGTGCACTGAAAGGCAAAAATCAACATCTGTGGTCCTTTGAAAAAGCAACAGGAGGGACACCCTAGACACTACTCCTATTTAATGTGGCAGGAGAAATGCCTGGAATACTTATCAGAGAAGGAAAAATGATAAGAGGAATAATAAGCATACCTTCTTTTTTCCAAACAGCTGATGATCTACACCTAGAAAATGAATTCACAAAGAGAATTGCTAGTGCTTGAAAAATAAGCTTAGTGGAGTTGCAGGATAAACACATAAAACACAGCCACAAAAAGCATCCAACAATTCATTAAAAACAGAGTAGCTGAATGTGTATTAGGCGCTAGGCATTCTTAATAAGCTGATGCAATAAAGGAAGACACAAGTAAAACTGAGGCTGGATTCCTGGTTGGGAAGATTACATATTGAAAAATGAAAGTAAGTACTGAACGAAAATATAAATTTGATGGAATACTGGTTAAAAATCCTTCCAAATTAAAAAAAAAAAACTTGATAAATTGATGACAGTAATAGTAGCAGTAACAACAACAACGATAATCATTTGTAACATTTATTGAGCACTAACTATGTACCAAGGAGTGATCTAACTTGTTTTCATGGCTCATTTGACCCTTACAACACACTTGTGAGGTAGGTATGATTATTATCCCTATTTTATAGATAAGAAGACTGAATCTTGCTTTGAGAGACTTTAACCTGCTTAAAGTCACATAGCTGGGGAGGGAGTTTCAAACTGGGGCTACTTTCTTCAAAGGCACTGCAGCACAGCTGTATAATGCAAGTCACATTTGTAAATGTAACTTTTCTAATAGGCACCTGAAAAGGGGGGAAGAAATGAAAAAGAAACAAGTGGTTTTTAATATATTTTTATTTAACCTTATATATCCAAAATACTATCATTTCAACATGTAATCAATAAAAAAATTATTGATGAGCTATTCTGCACCCTTTTTTTCATATTATGTCTTCAAAATTCAGCGTGTATTTTATACTTACAAAGCATATCAACTTGGATGCTATATTTTCAGCAGAAATTCTCAGATTTCATAAAATTTACATTTAAAAAGTAAATTTTCAGGCCCAAGTCCTTCCGAACATACTTAAAATTTTCCAATAACTGAATGATCAGTCTTTACACCTAAATTAATTAAAATCAAATAAAATTAAGTATTTAATCTCTCAGTCATACTAGCCACATTTTAAGGGCTTAACAGCCATCTCTGGATAGTGGCAACCATATTGGACAGCACAGATCTAGAGCCTATGACAATGTATGAAAAATATACGAGACTCTCATATACAAAAAGAAAATTTCTAACTTCAAAATTGTATTAACAGATGTTAGAGCAAATACCTTAAAAGGTACTTTATGTCAATTTGTCAAATCTTATATAGTTATATAAAATATTTGTTGTGAGATGTGGGTACATTTTAATGTAGAGTGGGTCTCCAAAATATGAGAAAACTTGAAGCCTAGAAGCCTTAAAAGAGTTGTGCTTGAACCTAGATTATTTGACCTGGGAGCCTGGGCTCTTGAACACTAAATACTGCTGCAAGAATGAGGGTAAACAAGATGTGCAAGCACACACTCATGTGTGGGTACACTTGTGTGTGCATACACCCATCTTCCTCTCTTCTATAGATCACAGTCTTAATCTGCTCCTATCAGACAGAGGCGATGATCAAAACTGCATGGCGTGGTCTTCACCAATGAAACGGAATAGAAACTTTAGAAAATCTTTTAAAATATTTGGTGGCTAGCCAGAAATAACTCAACATGGTGACATAATCACCACACTGCAGTACTAAACACCATACAAAGTATTATATTTCAAAAAGGTCAAAAGAGAATTATAAAAGCTAGAACTAAATATGGACCCTTTATGCCAGCCTCCGGAGAGGAGGCACATTTTTAAGGATTAGAAAATTAGAGACAGGCATAAGATATAAGATGGATGGTTTGAATGTGAATTTCAATAGCTAATACATAAATACAAATAAATAAAAGATTAGATAACAGAATAGGACACAAGGAGAAATGTTAAGTGATAAAAGTTTATAACTTCTTCATCTTGTACACAAAAATTAACTCAAAATGAATCACAGACCTAAATACAAGAGCTAAAACTATACAACTCTTAGGAGAAAATATAGGAATAAATCTTTGTGACCTTGGTGTCATATTAGATATGCACAAGCAACAAATGAAAACATAGATAAACTGAACTTCTTCAAAATTAAAAACTTTTCTGCTTAAAAGGACATCACTGTGGACTGCCCTGGTGGTGCAGTGGTTTAGAATCCGCCTGCCAATGCAGGGGACACGGGTTCGAGCCCTGGTCCGGGAAGATTCCCACATGCCGTGGAGCAACTAAGCCCGTGCGCCACAACTACTGACCCTGTGCTCTAGAGCCCATGAGCCACAACTACTGAGCCCGCGTACCACAACTACTGAAGCCCGCATGCCTAGAGCCCGTGCTCCACAACAAGAGAAGCCACCGCAATGAAGAGTAGCCCCCCCTCGCCACAACTAGAGAAAGCCCACACTCAGCAACAAAGACCCAACACAGCCATAAATAAATAAATAAATAAATAATTTTATTAAAAAAAAAAAGGACACCACTCAGAAAGTGAAAAGACAACCCACAAAATGGGAGAAAATACTTGCAAATTATATATCTAATAAGGACCTTGCATCTAGAATACATAAAGAATTCTTATAATACACTTAAACAAAAAAGACAAATAACCCAAATAAAAACTGGGCAAATAATTTGAATAGACATTTCTCCAAAGAAAATATACAAACAGCCAAGGAGCACAAGAAGAGATCATTAGCCATTATGGTAATACAAATCAAAACCACAGTGACATAACACTTTACACCCACTAGGATGGCTATAATCAAAAAGATAGGTCAAGTGTTGGCTAAGGTGGAGAAAATGAAACCCTCATACAGTCTTGCAGTTCCTCAAAAGACTAAACATTGAGTACCATATGACTCAGCAATTCCACTCCTAGGTATATACCCAAGAAAACTGAAAGCATATGTCCACACAAAACTTGCATGCAAATGGTCACAGCAACATTATTCATAATAGCTCCAAAGTGGAAACAACCCAAGTGTACATCAACTAATGAAATGACAAAGACAATATTCCATAGTAGACTATTATTCAGCAATAAAAAGGAATGAAATATTGATATATATTATAACATGGATAAACCTTGAACACATTATGTTAAGTGAAGGAAGTCAGCCACAAAAGACTACAAATTGTATGATTCCATTCATGTGATATGTCCAGAATAGGTAAATCTATAGAGACAGAAAGTAGATTAGTGATTGCCTAGGGCTGGGGAAGGAGGGTTTTGAAAGGAAATGGAGAGTGACTACTAATACGTATGGAGTTTCTTTTTGGGGTGATGAAAATCTTCTAAAATTCATTGTGGTGATGGCTGTACATCCTTGTGAATACACTAAAAACCAGTGACTTGTACATTTTAAGTGGGTGAACTGCATGGCATGTAAATGATATCTAAATAGAACTGTTGAAAATAAGTAAATCAATTAAAAAAATAAAATCCTAGAGGGAAAAAGCTTACAATAAAAATATATGCAGAATGGGCACAAATACATGCAGTAAATACCCAGATTTCACATGCTCAAAGCAAGTGAATTGACAACTTGCACATGAAGACATAAAGCTGGTAAATAACAGAAAATGTACAACCTTAGTCATTGAAGAAGCACAACTGAAAGGACTACAGAGAACTATTACATGTCTACTAAAGCACCAAATATGAATAAAAATAATAAAGCCCAACATGTGTGGGCCCTGGTATTTAAGGCTGACTGTATAAATTGGCTATTCAATCTCTCTGGAAAATAATCAGGGAAATTATAATATGAATTTAAAATTTGATCATTTTCTTTGACCTTCTGTTACCATTTTGACTGACATTCCTCAAAGTAATAACTTCCCTCCCCCAAAATAAAATATTATTTGCACTAGACTATGAATTCCTAGAAGATAAGGGTGACTTTTATTCATCTCTGTGTTCCCTGTGCCATAAAGTCCTAGAACAGAGTACGAACTCAAAAGACCCTAGCTCTTGAATATTCAAAAATATTTACCATAGCTTTGTTTAGAATAGTGGAAAAACTTGAAACCACTCAACAGAGAACAGATAAATCAAGCACAGTAAGGAATTGCCCCAAGACTCTACATCAATGAAGTACCACAAGCCTGTGAATCTTAGACATACATGGAAACACAGCTTAGAAAATACCCTTCCAGAGCATCTTCTAAACTGTGGTTCAAACCCCCTTCTTAAGGGGTAGATCAAATTATTCTGTCCCCACAGCTCCCCATCACCCACAGGATAAAAGTTAAACTCCTCAACTTTACTCTCATGTTCCTTTGTCTTTAAGTTTCAGGCCCTGGCCAACATTCCCTACCCACTCTCCTTCCCAGGCCATCACTCCAGCCTAATCTTACCTGCTGCACCAGTTTTGCATCTGGGCCGCAGTTCATGCAGCTACCTCACAGGAAAACGTGAGGCCAATCAAAGCCCAGCTCAAATGCTGCCTCTTCCAAATGCCTTCTCTGATTTCCTAGCTAGACACAAGTTCTCTCAGCTCTGAGCTCTTCTGGCCCACAGCACCTCAACTTCAGTGATAACTGATTCCATATATCACCACCCCGAATAGACTGTAAATTCTCGGAATGCAGGAACCACTTTTTACCCACCTCTGTATTTCTCACCGTACCGAGTGAAGAACTTTGCCCACAGAAAGCATCTGTGCTTATTAGGTGAATACATGAGCAAAATACTATATAGAGAGAGCATGATGCAAAATAGTACCTCTAATATGATTAGCAAAGGTGGAAATGTATATTTAACCACTAATAAATAGCAGACAATTTGAATGTAAGTGACAGAGTTCAATGTTTGTCATTTGTCCTTTGTTTGCTTAATTTGAAATATAGCTCAGCCTTATGACAATCGTCCTAATCAAGACCCATCTTTTCCATGTCCCAGAGATCAGTAAATGGTATCAGGACGAGGCTCAGTTGCTCAAGCCAGACTCCTGGGAGTCATCTTTGACTTTACCCTGCTCTCACCCCTAATATCCTATCCGTCAGTACTACAAAAGATCTCCAAGATGTCCACTTATCTCTATCTCCATGACCACCATTCTATTTCAGGACCCTGTTACCTGTCCTGAAGAAGATTTCTGTAACAGTCTCCTAGCTGGTCTCCCCACTTTTCATTCTTGTCTCACCTGAATGATTCTCCATCCAGCAACCAGACTGATATTATAAATGCAAACCTGCTCATATATCTGCCCTGACTAAATGGCCTAATCCAAAATCCTTAATATGGCTTAATACAGTGCCTGCCCACCACTGAAGCCTCTACAATGAAGCCATTTGTTCTCTCGATATTTTTGTTCCAGCCAAACTAATATCCTTGGAGCTCCCCAAATACACAAGGTCTTCCCTCTGCCTAGAATACCGCCCAACCCCTAACATAACACTCTTTAGAAATTTCCCAAAACACCCAACCATACACTATCTGCCCAGCTCCTACTCGATCTTCTGATTTTGGCAGAAATAGTCCTCTCCCTCTGCTGAACCTGTACACAGAACCTGTACATCCCTTTTTGAAACACACATCATATTTGAAATGACCAGTGTGAAGTCTCTTGTCCTTTCTAGACAACAGCTCATATGGCAAAACCATGTCTTTCTTGCCCCATGTGCTGAACTCAATGCTAGGCATAGAGCACGGCTTAATAAATGTTTGGAGACCAAAAGAAAAACACAGACCTTACCATGTTTAGAACAGAATCCATTTTGATGCTTTTCAAGTGGGTAGGCTTCATTAATCTGACTTTTCCATTTGGAATGGTGTGCTCCTCAACAATGGTAGACAAATGAAGCCCTGCTGTGTTGACTAATCCCTGGATGGTATCAGGAACTTTGGTCCAAAGTCTGTTTTTTGACATTTTCCCCAAAGGCCACATTTCAGCTTTTGTTTGGAAAGGGATTGCTTAAGAACAGGACCAAACCGTGGCCTCTCCTCACAAAGAATGTTCAATATTTGACAGAGAACTGAAGGAAATGATCTCTGTAGCAAAATTTCCTCCTCTGAAGAACCTTATAAATATCAAACTAAGCGCCGACAATCCAAAAACCTATGTCTGATGCCTCTGTAATGGTTTCAAATCATAAATCTGAGGTCATTGCTGTGATTTTACTTTGGAACAGCATAAGACCTGGTGACACTAATAGAATTCCTGTCAGATAACTGGATCAAGCCTAAGGTAGAACTAGAAAAAACATGTAAAATTTATCATGAAAATAGCCTCGTGTAGACTAATTCTGTATTTTATGGGTCATAAGTTCATACTGAGCTGATCAATAATGCTGAGAAGAAAAAATAACAGAGATAGATTAGGTTTCAAATATTCTCTGGCTTTTTATCTGCTCTCTAATACGTTGGAAAATATATTTTGCCTCTATCTTGTAACAACAAAGAATTCACCTTTGAGTTCCAGCAGGATGTGGAGAAACTACTTTGAATCTATGGTTAAACACTGTATTATGTTCAGCTTGAGTGATTTTAAAAGCTAATGTCTGGTATAAGCTGGCTTTTTAATCTAAAGTTTATTCAAAGAAAGAAGAAATAGAAGTAGCAGCCTGTACCAGAAAGAAATTTATCATGTAGTCATAATCATAGGACTATGCTTGTGGCTGTGAAAGTTTCTAGGGGACCACTGAATGTATATATTGTAAGTACAGTGCAAAGGCCTACAGTTGAGAGGAGGAGAAATTATTCCACTGTTACTTTAAAAAGGAGGTTCAGGAGACAATGGCAACCCTGCAGATGCAGCACAGGAGCCTTCTAACCTGTTCTGTTTGAATCTTTCTGCTTTTGCCCATGGGTCAAAAAGCAATAAAAAATTGGTACCTGAAATGGTCTTTCTACATCATTAGGAGTATTATAAAGGTCAAAGATACCATCCCTATAATTAGTAAACAGACTATGGTTATAATGAACAAGTAAATTTGTAAAGAGTGCAAAACCAATAGCCAGGGCTCTGATACAATGATGCCATGATGCATGTGTGTGTGCGTGTGTGCATATGTGTGAATATGTATGCCTGTGTGTACATGTGGGTGTGTGCACATGTGCGTAAACATGTGCATGTGTGTTCACTAGTATTAAGATTCAAGATAAATTGAAGGAAAGAAATCTTTTTAAACCCTGAGGATAAAACCAAGCACCAAGAAGAAGGCATCAAATTCATCAAGCTCTTTATTTTTTTTAAGTCTTGCTCTATAAAACTATTTCTGATTAAGCATAAGAGAATTCAGTAAATCTTATGCAAAATTGTTTTAATAATACAATAAAATTATTCTAAAGTTCACATGGAAGAATAGGTAGGTAAGAGTAAAAAAGTGGAAAATGAAGGGTGATAAAAGTCTAGTTTAATAGATAATAAATGTAAATAGTTTTAATACAGGTGTGTGAAAACAGGCCGTTAGATCAATGGAACAGAACAGCTAGTCCAGGAAGAGATACAATTTCCCACTTACAGACACAAGAATTTCATATATAATAAAGTGAAGAAAGGAAAGATCACTCACAGTTAATGGTGATGCAAACATTACTTATTTTGGAAAAAACCAAGTTAGATCTACATCTCACAACCTATACGAAAATAAACTCCAAATTTAAAAATTGAAAATAAAATATCTTAAACTATCAAATTGAAAACTAATTAATTAAATTATTTATTGGGTGAGGATTTTCTAAGCTTAGAAGCAATCAAAGAAATCACCAAGAGAATATCATTTATATAAAAATTGAAAATTGTAGGAGACAAAAAAATGGCATAATTAAGTGGAAAAGTATTCTATAACATGTCATTCTCAGTTTATCACCTCCCTAGTTATACAAAGCTGTTAAGAAGATTACAATTTAGTTCAAAGCCAAATGGTTAAAAATTAGTTTATAATGTAATGTCACTATGTTGCAGCTTTTATTAAGTAGTTTGTATTACACTATTTTTACAGAAATTCAAAACATGTCACAGAGACCACTTGGGGGGTTAGTTACTTCTAAAAAAGCATTGATACTGTAAATGTTATTTTTATATTGGAATGTGAAATTAAGTGGTAAGAGAGTAGTCATCTTAATAATATCTGAGTAATTCTGTGTTTCTACAATTATAGGTATCACTAGGCTTCCAATCTACACAAGCACACACATACATTCAAACTGAGTGCCACTATCCGAATTTGACTAGTGATTTTAACAATAACCACCCACTGAAAATTAATTTAAAATTGAAGAAATCAAAGCAACTTTAAAAGTTGACGCTCTTCCCCAGAAAAACATCCATTTTAAGATGCATTATAAAGCTCTAACATTACCAAGGTTCATAAAAGTTAACAATTTGTTTAATAATGTTTGGAAATGGAAATTGTTATTTTTGACTAATTTCCTCCTAGACAATTCAATTAGTGTCAGAGATAAAGTTTAACTTTTATGGAAAAAATGGCAATTACAAGTGAGCAAGTACAACTGGCTGAAATGAGTGGAAGCTTTTAAAAGTCTGAAAAAAAAACAGGATTGCTAAAAGATGCATGTAAAATTATATGACTGCAGATTAACTTCTGTTTCCTTTTATTTAAAATTTATTTTATTTATTATTATTTTTTTATTTTTGGCTGCGTTGGGTCTTCGTTGCTGTGCATGGCCTTCCTCTAGTTGCTGCAAGCCGGGGCTACTCTTCATTGCAGTGCATGGGCTTTTTATTGCAGTGGCTTCTCTTGTTGTGGAGCACAGGCTCTAAGCGCGCGGGCTTCAGTAGCTGTGGTACGCGGGCTCAGTAGTTGTGGCTCGCGGGCTCAGTAGTTGTGGCTCACAGGCTCTAGAGCGCAGGCTCAGTAGCTGTGGCGCACAGGCTTAGTTGCTCCACCGCATGTGGGATCTTCTCGGACCAGGGCTCGAACCCATGTCCCCCGCACTGGCAGGCGGATTCTTAACCACTGCGCCACCAGGGACGTCCCTATGTTGCCTTTTTTCTGGACTATAAAAAACACTTCAATGTACTTCTTTCATTTCTTGACCTGGCTATCAGGAAACTCAGAGCCAATGTTAGTACTCAAATGCTAAATCCTACATCTAATTGGTTTGCAATCTATTTACAAAATTTCCAGTCTTTATTTAAAAGTTTTTATGAGTTTTAAAACTATAAGCCATCAAAAATTCCTCTTGGAAGAAGAAAGGATGTAAAATTTAAATATATTTTAAATAAATATAAATAAATAATATAGTCCCTTACTATGAAAGCCCTTAATCAATAAAAATTCATTGAACATCTACTACATACTATGTATGCACTCTTCTAGGGCTGAAGATACTTTGTAAGACAAGGCAGTCATGGTCTTTGGTCTCATATGTGGCAGGAGGGTTGGAGGAGAAGAGTCATATAATAAACAGGTGGGGGAGGGTAAACAAAGAACAAGTAAATAAATGGATATGTTATTATAAAGTGTGGTGAGGCGGGTAAGCACTCTGCCAAGGAAGCAGGAGGAACAAGATGAAGTTGGAGAGTTAGACCAGGAACAGATCATAAAGGGACTTGCAGGCCGTGGCGCAATGGCAGGTGGGCCACTGAATGGTTTGAGGTGGGGTAGAGCCTGGGGCGAGAATGTGGGACACGAGCAGTTTGTATCCCGAAGAGTCCACTATGGCTTCAGGGTGGAGCAGAGAAAGAGTGAGTGACCACGGCAGTGCCCTCCAGGGACAGAGAGGTGGACAGATCGGAGATATGTTTGAAGGTGAACTGACAAGAGTTGCTGATGGGGTGGAAACAGAGTGTGAGGAAGAGAGGAAAATTCAGTTTGACTCACGGGTCTCTTGATTAAGCAACCGGGTGGCAGGTGGTACCATTTACTCTACTCCAGGGAAACTGCAATTATTTATGCTTTCCAGTTCTTGATCACTTTCAAGTAATCTGAGGACACCAAGAACCCAGCCTGAATCAAGGTTGCAGGATTAGAGATGAGAAACAGTTTAAATAAGGTTACATGTGATTTATCCTAGAAACACAGAAATGATGTCTTCCATGGACACTGCCAGGAAGCTTTCCCTCTTTTTCTGCTCTCTCTCAAGCACTTGGAAAACAAACTTCCTACTAGACTCATGGAAAGATGCTCAACATCAGTAGCCATCAGGAAAATACAGATCAAAACCACAATGAGATACAGTACCACTTCACACCCACTAGGATGTCTATTAAAAAAAAAACAGATAATAACAAGTGCTGACAAAGATGTGCAGACATTGGAACCCTCATACCCTGCTGATGGAAATGTAAAATGGTGCAGCCACTTTGGAAAACAGTCTGACAGTTTCTCAAAAGGTTAAACATCAAGTTGCTAAATTACCCAGCTATTCCACTCCTAAGTACAAACCCAAGAGAAATGAAAACATATGTTCAAAGAAAAACTTTTACACAAATGTTCATAGCAGCATTATTCATAATAGCCCCAAATGGAAACAACCCAAGTGTACATTAACTGATGGACATAGAAAATATTCCATAATGGAATATTATTTGGCAATAATGCTACATGCCAAACATGCTATAACATGAGTGAACCTTGAACATTATGCTAAGTGAAGGAGCCAGGCACAAAGACCACATATTGTATGGTTCTATTTATGTGAAATGTCCAGAATAAGCAAATCTATAGAGACAGAAAGTAGATGAGTGGTTGCCTAGGGCTGGGGGAGGGGCAAATGGGGAATGACTGTTAACAGTTATGGGGTTTCTTTTTGGGGTACTGAAAGTGTTCTAAAATTAGACTGTGGTGATTGTTGCATAATTTTGTATATATACTAAATATAAACTGTATATACACTAAATAAATCTGTACATTTTAAGTGGGTGAATTTTATGGTATGTGAAACATATCTCAAAATAGATGTGAAAAAAAAAAAAGCTTCCTAGAGGCCAATGTTGACTTTTGTTTACATTCTGTGAGAGAAGCTAGATATTAGAGAGTTCCAAGGTCAAATATTCAGGCAACATCAAGTTAAAGTTACACAGGTCTTTTTCTGCAGGACTTCTCAGAGCCTTTAATGTGCTAAAATGCACTATGAATCACCAAGAGTGGGTGGGTAGGAGTGGGATATAGGCTGTATCACTTCCTAAATATATCTAGCCATGGAACATTTTTTTAGTAGAGAGCATCACACAGGACTAGGTTTTGCAGAATCCACTTTAGAAAACAATGTACCTAGGAGTTTTCCCATTCATTCACCAAGCACTACTTGACTACTTGCAATCTCCTGGAACTCAATCATCTCTGGGCTATGAGATGTGGCCGGTACTTTCCCTGCCCTCCATAGAGCTTGTGGTCTAGAAGAAAGAAAAGGGATGTGCTCAAATTTAAGTTGAACACACCAGAAGAAGCACAATGCTGATGCTACAAACCAAATACTATGGGGCCCCCTGGGAGAGATTAATTCTGACTGTGGGCTGGGGAACACTTCATGGGAGACCCAGCATTTCAGCTAGACCTTGAACTGTGAGTGGGTTCTCGACACATGGAGATGGGAGGAAGGGATGTGGCACAGAAACCCAGGTCTAAGGGGTGGAAGGGGAAGTTGGGTGCTTGTAGTAGGGGAATAGCAAGTAGATCATTTCAGCTGGAGTATGATGTTAATGAAGCAGAACAGTAAGACAAATAGCTGTAATGGATTGTGGGTCAACCATGGAGCACCTTGAATGTCTAACCAAAAAATGTTTAAATTCATACTATAGGAGATGAGGACCCATCAAAGGTTTCAGAGCAGGGGGTGGGGATGGTCATAAACTAGTCACTCTCTGAGCCTCGGGGTTTCACCTGTAAAATAGGGCTAATTCTCCCAGCCTTATCCCATCCTAGCGTCTGAGGATCTGAGCACTTGGCCAGAGGGCAGCGCAGCCCTGAGCAAGGTTTATTGCTCAGCAGCACAACAGCTGTTTCCAGTTCCTTTGGAAGAATATGTGTCTCAGAAACACCTGACACGTGATATTTCATCTCTGTGTCAGCGCCAGATGGGAAATCTGAGACTGAAAATGAGCGCTTTGAAACAGAACATATTTTAAGTTCTCTTGTAGCAGTCAAATCAAATCTGTATTTGATTTCATTTCATTTTGTTTAGAATGAAATAGGGACTGCAAGGAAGGAACAGCTGCTGTAAACAAAGACAGGGCAAGAGTATAAACAGCAGATTGCCTGACATCAAGTACTATGACAAGGGGCGTGTGTGAGACAGCCAGAGACTGGGACAGTGATCATGTGTGAGTGTGGATTCAAAACAGTGTGTGTTCCAGAGTGTAGGCACATGTGTGCGAGTGTGTCAGTGTGTATAAGTCCATCTGTGTGTGAACGTGCGTGTCTCTGTAAATGCATGTGTGAGTATCTCTGTGTGTCTATGGGTGCCCCTTGAAGGATGCAGGGGGAGGGACAGAGAGAAAGGCACTCCAGCGAAATTGCTGACCCATTTACACTTCTTCCATCACAGGGTGTTAAGAACAAAGCAAGCCGGAGACAGTGATCCCCAGACGCTGCCAAGACTGCAAAACTTCCTCCCACGGGGACACCGAACCCTTACAGACAGAAATCTCTGTCAGCCCAGGAGCCTTACCGGGCCGAGCTGTCCCGGGAGCGCCGGAGCCACCTTGCCACCATTTGTTCTATTCTGTGTGCTTTCCGTGTCAGGAATAAACTGGTCTCCAGCACTTCCATTTACCTAAAAGGAAGAAGAGTTTTCTTAAGAAGCTAATCAAAATATTTGGAAGAGGATTCTGACAAATCACTATGATGCTTCCTGTATTTGCCAATTTTAAGACATGCTGATCAAATAACTAGGGCTCTCTTTCTATCTGAAATTAACATACACAGATGCTCAGTGTCTACAGAGAGAACAACGTTAGCAGCCCTCTGCCCTAAGGAGTCCACAGTCTTGTGGTACACAGATAGGCTTTACATCTTAAACGGTTCAACATAAGGATTAGGGAATAAAATAGATAAGCCTTCTCAAACTGTGACTGTGACCCATTGTCAGAGACACACCTTCTGTGTGACACTGCTCCCCCCACCTCAACTAAGTGTGCATCCCTGGACGGCACAGCTCCATTTTGCCTGCATCAGGAACTGCATGGACATGGAAGCATTCTAATCACATTGTGCCAACTCTTCTGAGTGCTGCTTCTTTTGCTCAATATTTTATATCTAATTTTTGAATAGGAAATTTTGAATTTGTATAATTCAAACCCCAGATTGTAAAAAAAAAAAAAAAAAAAAAAAAGGATACACAGTTACTGTATTGTGCACTTAAAAATTTGTTAAGAGGGTAGATCTCACGTTAAGTGCGTTCTTACCATAATAATAAAAAAAACATTTTTGTACAGTGAACTTTCTCCTCTCTATCCTTCCCTGCCCCCAGCCACTCAGTTCCCACACCCATACATAATCACTCCTCTCCTACTTGAGATATTTGTCTTTCCGGAGTTTCTGTATGCCTATACAAGCAAATACAAATATAGATTTTATGTGTCCTCTTCTTAACACAAAGGATAGTACACCATACACATTGTTCTGCACCAGGCTTTCTTCCTCGATATCTTTCCACATTAATACAAAGAATGCCTCTTCATTCTTTTTGACAGCTGCTGAGCATTACATTGTATGAATGTACTGTAATTTAAAGAGTAGTCTTCCCTTAATAGACATTTGGGTTATTGCCAGTCTTTTGCTATTGTAAATAATACTGCAGTGAGTTATGTTGTACAAATATCATTTCTGCATATATGCAATTATATATTTGGATAAGTTTCCAGATTCTGAATTGCGAGGTCAAAATTTATAAGCATTTGTGCTTTGATAGATATTATCAGGTTACCAAGAAAAATAGTATATATGCTTGAGATTAAATTTTCCTAAAACAATATATATTTATATTTTTCTATTTACTTTTTTAAATACTGGTCTCAACTCACCCAATTAATTTCACAACCCAATAAATATCCACACAAAATAAGATATGACATTGTGAAATAACCATGGATAGAGAGAAAATAAAAAAGAATTATAAGAGATTATGTTGCTTAACACTACACAAACACATTTGGAAAACTTAATAACACGGATGGTTTTCAAGGAAAATATAAATGATATAAGATGACCCTAGAAGAGATAGAAAATCTAAAAAGACAATTATCATAGAAGAGAAAGTTGTTAAAGAGCACACTCCAAAAAATTCCAGGCAGACAGGTTCAAAGGTGAATTCTTACAAATCTATAAGACATAGCTCACCCTGATAATTTTTTTGTTTTATTTTAAATAGAAACTTTTAATTTTGGAATAATTTTAGATGTGTAAAAATGTTGCAAAGATAATACAGTGAGTTCCAATATACCCTTCATTCAGCTTTCCCTAATGTTAGCATCTCACATGATCATTGTAACTTTGTCAAAACTAAGAAATTAACATGGGTACACTAATATTAGCTAAGCTATCAATTTTATTCAGATTTCATCAGTTTTTCCATTTATGCTCCTTTTCTGTTCCAGGATCCAATCCAGGATATCATGCTGCTTTTAGCCAGCTTATTTTATCTTCCCCAATGCTATGTTAGCTATCCTAGAGCATAAAGAAGGAAATCTTCCAAATTCTTTTTAATCAGTCAGTATAACAGTGATACCAATTCTGATAAAAACACTACAATAAGGCAAAAATACAATCTCCCTTATAAATATTAAAGTAAATATCCCAAATAAAATATTAGCAACTAGAATCTATCAGTAATCAGCAGAATAATAGTGGGATCTATACTAGGAGTGCACTAACCATTTTCATATAAAAATGAAAGCAGGACACCCAAACTCATCACTTTAGAAACCCGGAGACTTACACTTTTTATCAAATGGCAGCCAAATACAAATTAATGGGTGTAAAACATAGGCTGCAACCAAAAATAAATTCTATTTAGATCAAGGGATGTGTCAGTCTAGATTTTTTCTCCAATGGGGACAGCAGACCTGAATACTGTCTTCAGTTCTGTACAGCTCACTTTTTAAAATTATAAAAATGAGAGTAGATTTCTGGATAAACATGGTGAATTGAAACAATGTCTTAATCTCTTTTCTTTCCTAACCTTATAAATTAAAGGAATAAAAAGGGGATAAACCAACAGAATAAAGAGAACAAGAGAGAAGACCATAGACGAGAGATGTCAACAATGTCTGGAAGATAGAAATTGTTTGGAGGAGATATAACTGAGCAGAGCAAAGGAAACAGAAACAATGTGCTTGCAGAAAGGGATTCTGATGGAAAATGTGCTCATTTGCCCTATGATGGCTCAGGAATTAGAGGCAGCAGCTATAGGAGAAAGCAGGGATGAGGCATAGGGCTGAAAACGTGGAAACAGGTCTGCATAAAGCAGCAATTATATTCACAGGCCCCATCCCACTGCACTTGCCCACCTAGACAACCATCCCTTCCCTAGCCTTCTGGGGGCAAAAGACTTATTCTTTAGAGAATCCTCAAGAAAGGCTGCACATTTGGGGAGACCAGGCACAACAGAGAATACAGGAATGAAAACAGAAGGATTAAGAAAAATTCTTCTTACTAAATGACAAGACCTCCTTTGCCCAGTTCCCAGAATACTGGCAGCTAGGAATTTCCATCCAAAGTAAGAGACTAGAGAATCCTTTTGTGGAGAACTAAACAGCACCAGAGAAAAGACCTTCAGATATTGATGCTTATGGCAACTTGCTGCCAGATCACCCTGCCTTGAAATCTGTCAGTGACCTGTCAGTGAGCCCCACCCATCATACAAAGCTTCCAGTCATTTGTTTTTAATGCTTCACTCTTACACATGAATGGATATTTGAGGAAACTTGTATTATAAAAATCAGATCAAAACAAACAGAAGGAACAGAGACAATGCAGGAAACAGAAGAAAAAATGTTAATCTACAATTCAGATCCTCAGAAAGATAAGGTATTACATCCATGAAACAAGAAGAGAATTTTCTTTGAAATAGAACAAACAGAGAACCTGAATTTGGAAACTAAAAATAAGATAGCTGGAATAAAAATTCAGTTGAAAAGTTGAGAAATGTAGTCAATGAAATATTATAGAAAAAGTAACCAAAAGCCAAAGACAGGGAAAAAAGAAAAAATTAGAAATGTATAGTTATCAATCCAGAAGGTCCAATATTCATCCAACATGAGTTCTGTAAGGAGAGAGTAAAGGAAATGGAGGTAAGGAAATTGTTAAATAAGTCAGTAAAGTTTCCCTGAGAAGCCTGTTTCCAGATTAAGAACATTTACTAATTGCCCAGCATAATGAATGAAAAAATACTCACATCAAGAAATAACGTTGTAAAAATTCAGAAACTAGAATAAACAGAGAATATCTTCAAAGCTTTGAGAGAAAAAAATAGATCACATACAAATAATTGAGAATAAAAACGGCATTAGACTTCTTAGTAACAACAATGGAGGCCTGAACACATGGAAGCCATGCCTTCAAATTCCTGAAGGAAAATAATTTTCAATCTAGAATTCTATACCAAGCCAAACTACCAATCAAATAGTAAAGACATTTAAAAATGTTCAGGTCTCAAAAAATTTACCTCTCATATACACTTTCTCAGGATGCTACTAGAGGATGTATTCCAGCAAAACAAGGAAGTAAATAAAGAAAGAAGAAATGGGATCCAGGAAACTGGGGAAGAAATACAGACAAGAGGCAAAGGGAGCACCCAAGATGACCGTGAAGGGATGTACTATGGTATGCCTGTATATAAGACCTAGAGAGCAACTTGTATAGACTGGTGCATGAAGACACAGGTCTTAGGGAAAAGAAATAAGAATGGATAGGTTATCTAATGTGTTTCTGCAGAAAATTTCACTGAGAGGCTGTTGGAAGGTGTGAAAAAGTATTAGCAATAAGTATGTGGAAAACTAAGCAAATCAAAACCAGGGAATTATGAAATCCAAAACAAAAAGTTGTACAAGAGAGGAAACAAAATTACAGTTCACTACTTGGCTCAGCACTGAATAATATTTACATTGCCATAATAATTTAAACACTGAAAAATGATTTCTCAAAAACAGTGACATAATGATGCTGGGAGAACATGGTAAAGGAAAGCTAGTATAGTGGTATAAGAGTTAAATTCTCATCTACCATAAAAATTAGATAATATATAAAATTAATAAATTAGGAAACAGTAATTCAAGCATATTTCTCAGATATATGGAAGAATAAAACAGAGGAAACAGCTAGAAGAGCTGTAAGAGGTTGCTTCTAAAATAAGAAATTAGAAGCTGAGGAGGAGTGGGGCAGGGACTGCTGATTTCTATTGTAAGCCCTTAGTACTATTTTTTAGAACTATTTAACTACTTTTAATTATTTAATTTAATTTTAAAAAGTGAATATATGCTTGTAGTAAAACACACAGAAAACTATAAAAATAAACTCTCCTGTAATTCTACCACCCAGAGTTATCAATTGTTAATTTTCATTCTTTTTCTACATTTATACATGCTATATATTTTTATTAAAATGAGATATTATAGATTTCCCACTTAATATTTCATGAACATAATTCCATATTAATTTAAGCATTTATATCATTTTAAATTGCTACATAGTATTATTTTCTTCGGCCATATCATAATTTATTCAATAAGTCTATCATTGGATGTTTGTGCTGTTTCCAATTTTTCACTATTATGAAAGCTTTACAATGAATATCCTTATTCATGGTAAATGGCTACTTCCCAGGTATTTTCTTGGGATAATTCCGAGAAATGAAATTACTGGATTTAAGCATATGTTCATTTTTAAGAATTTGGAATGTGTACTGTCAAGTTGCTTCCAAGAAGGTACCAATTTGCACTCCTGCCAGGACAGACCTTTGTAAATACTGAATACTATCATTTTAAAAATATTTGCTAACAGGATGGAAAATAGTGCCTACGTATGATTTAAATGTTTATATTTTGAAAAATACAGAAGACAAAAGTAAATACAATCCACATTCTCATATATATTGGATATTTTTTTTTTAAACGTTTCTTTAATTAATTTATTTATTTATATTTATTTTTGGCTGTGTTGGGTCTTCGTTTCTGTGCGAGGGCTTTCTCCAGTTGCGGCGAGCGGGGGCCACTCTTCATCGCGGTGCGCGGGCCTCTCACTGTGGCGGCCTCTCTTGTTGCGGAGCACAGGCTCCAGACGCGCAGGCTCAGTAGTTGTGGCTCACGGGCTTAGTTGCTCCGCGGCACGTGGGATCTTCCCAGACCAGGGCTCGAACCCGTGTCCCCTGCATTGGCAGGCAGATTCTTAACCACTGCGCCACCAGGGAAGCCCTGGATATTATTTTTAAAATATTTGTTAATGGGATGGAAAGTAGCATCTAATTATTAGTTTAAATATATATTTCTTGAGAAATATAGAAAACAAAAGTCAATGTCACATATAATTCCATCACATTAAAAATTATATAAATTGAGTAGCTTTCTTCAAACATCCAATCCAGTTCCCAGAGATTATCACTGTTAACAATTTGGTGGGTATTCACTCTAACTTTGCCCTAAATCTATAGAGACCTATATTACGTATATTAAAATATATAGGCCACAAAAATACAATCATGCTATGCTCAGTGGTCTGCATCTTGCATTTTTTAACTGGTGAATATATCACGGACATATTTCCAGATCAGAGCTCATTATATCAATAGTTTTGATTTGAAGTTATTTGATTACTTGTATATCTGGACATTTTTTATGCACTATGGCCATTTATGGTTCTTTTTTGTTACTTTTTTATTTCTGGTTTTTCCTTATCTTTCTACTAGACTGTCTGCCTTCTTGTTATTGCAAAAGCTCTTTTATAATAAGGATTATTTAATGTCCTTTTGCCAAGGACACAAAACCACATCATATTTCTGTGAGACTTACTAGGGAGGGTCAAGAATGTAGGTTCTAGTGTCCTGACAACACAGAGACTAATCACAAAGGATACAAAAATAAATGTCCAGTAAAGCCTACAGCATATTGTTTTCAAGTATCAATTGCCTCAGTCAGGCCCTTAACAGGAGTGAGTCAGCTAGCAATTATAGGATATGGAGGTTAACTTGGTTTGCCTTATGTCTCAGCATCACACTTTCAGCACCTTCCTGTAGGGGTCTGGGATGCTAAGGACACTTAAAACCAAGTCATATAAAGACTCACTGAAAAATCAGAGAATGTTTATTCAGCAAAGATTTGGAGGTGGCCTATATGATCATGGTTCCCAAGTGGCCAAAAGACCACCAGGTAGAAGAGACATATGCCATATGTTTCTGGGGTGCAGAGCCAAGATTAATGGGGGAATGCCACAGAGAGGGAGACTCCAGCTCAGGCTAAGGCTAGACCTCTCTAGTGTTCCTAGTGATCCAAGAACAGGATGAGTTTTCTCAAGAATTAGCAAGATCCTGGTCACTGAAGGCAGTCAAGCAGAGGCTGGATAACTAACTCTGCATGGATGTAGAAGGGACCTTACAGTGGAGTTCAGGGACCAGATGACTTCTGCAGTTTTTCCATCCATGTGACTTGAGGTCTCTACTAGATCTAAAAAGCAGACAAGATGATATTTGTTGTGCTCTGTCTCAAAATTCAAAGATCCACATCCCCTGGCGTAGCTGGAACTCCTGAAGTCACCACATCTCTGTAAGATACAAAATCTCTGACCACTATGTTGTTTCAATCTCCAAATGATCGCAGTGTTGCCAAGGATCTCAGACTCATCCATAATGATTTTCCATTCCTTTCGAAGGTCATCAAACTGCAGTGGTTACTTACAGAGGATTATTAAAAACACAAATACAGCTTAGCTAATTGATTTCTGTAAACATATATGGCTCTAATTAAAAGAATTAATTTGCATTATATATCTGGACTGTGGGTAGGGACATGCCTTCATCTAGGAATCCCCGAAGACCAAACAAATGACATCACCCAAGCCATTATAAGTGCTCCCTGACTCAGCAAAGCCTGAGCAGGACAGTTTAAAGTCAAGAAAATGACCTGCTAATGGTTTTAATATTTGCCTCTGGATTGCTGAGCCAATGGAAGAAAATAAGAGCCTAGATAATTCCCAAACATTTGAATCTTCTCTACAATCCCATTGCCAAGAAGTCATCCGGCCTCTAATTGTTCTGTCATTCATTGTTAGACCAGCTGCTTTACAGAAAGCTAAATTCCACACCTCCGTCTCCGCAGCTTCAGTCCTCCACAGTAATGTTGCGCTCCGAGCACTCTTCCTCGCCCCACCACCAGTGCACCCTCCAGAATAAATCATCTCCCTCTTCTATACATCAGACTTTCTGGACCTGAACATAGCAATCTTGCCTCCTCTGCCCTGGACTAAACATCCTCAGTTCCTTCAGCAGGTCTTCATAAGACAGGATCACTTTAGATCACCCTCCTGTGGGCACACGCTAATTTGGCAAAATCCCTTAAAGAGCGTAAATCCTCAAACGGAACACACTTCTGGTTGTCTGGAACAAAGTACTAAGAAGAAACAAACTCAAAATATTTTGCAAATGGAGAAGAAGACCAAATACATTAGGGTGATAGCTATCTTACAAACAGACAATTAAGGATATAAACCCTTCAAAAGGGATACAAGAGGTGATAACAAAGAACTTCAGGAAACCATTAACTGCTAATGAGAAATGAAAAACATCAAAGGAGGCAGCAATGGATAGAAGAGAAAGTGAAGAGTTAAAAATCACTTACACTAAATTGAAATTAAAAAAAAAACAACCAGATAGCAATTTAAGTGAAACTGTCAGAGCTACAATCAGATTGAGGATATTCAATTTACAAATAATAGGAGCTAGCAGAGAAAAGAGAAAAGGAATGCACAAAATTGTAATCAAAGAAATAGTTAAAGGTAAATTTCTTGAGCTGGAAAATATGTTTCAAATATGAAGAGCACAAAAAGAAGCTCTCAGATATATGCCTCAAGGAAGGTTCCTTACACATCAGCTCAAGTTCTTAAATGTCAAAGACTAAGGAATCAGCCTTGAAATCAGTTTTACAAGGGAAAAAACGGCTTCCCTGGTGGCGCAGTGGTTAAGAATCTGCCTGCCAATGCCGGGAACACGGGTTCAAGCCCTGGTCCGGGAAGATCCGCGGAGCAACTTAAGTCCGTGAGCCACAACTACTGAGACTGCGCTCTAGAGCCCACGAGCCACAATTACTGAGCCCACGTGCCACAACTACTGAAGCCCATGCACCTAGAGCCCAGTGCTCCGCAACAAGACAAGCCACCGCAACGAAGAGTAGCCCCCCGCAACTAGAGAAAGACCGCGTGCAACAACGAAGACCCAATGCAGCCAAAAATAAATAAAAATAAAATAAATTTTTTTAAAAAAGTAAAAGAGGAAAAGAATATGATAATTTGAAAAAGATTAGGTTCATATGCTTTGTAGCATATTATTTAGGTACAGATGTAGACTCCGTTCATTATTTCTCTCTTTGGGGAATGTAAAAGCTTTACAAGAGTCTGTTCTTGAAAGATATCCCTGGGAGTCATTCTGTGATTTTTTTAACCTACTAGTGAAGGTCTTTTGTCAGTTTAGTGGTTTTTTTCTTTCACTATTTTTCCTCTTATACTGTCATAAACTTGAGCATAGAGAACATGTCTTATCCCTTTTAATTCTCTCTCAGGACCTGTCACATAGGCTCAATAAATGTTTGTTGAATGACTGAATGAACAAAATTAAAATAAAAGCAGAAATAAACTGGAAAATTAGAATAAAGTTTCACTTAATAAAGAAAATTAATGTGGGTTCTTTTTTTTTTTTTTAAAAGAAGACTGTTTTTTTTCACACACACACACTGTATTTTATTTTTACAAGAGATAAATAGACTGACACCAAGCATTGTACATGGATGACCACAACAAAAGCAACAATGATTGCAATTACCAAACATGAAACACACTCATACTATGTCATAATATTGACATTCAGTCCAGTAATCCTCCACTGTAACAGCTCCCTTACTTTGCAGTGAAAATTGATTTCTATATTCTTTGCCTCTGAGTCCTTGTGGGATTTTTTTTTTTTTAATTCAAACAGAAAGTCACAAAAATTATACTCATCCTCATCAGTTCACTCAGTCCCATGTAATTAATTTTTTTTTCATCTTGATCTTTTGTTAGCACTTTTATGAGTTCATCAGTTTTTCATTAGAGTTCTGAAAATGCTTATTCATTCAGTGGGTTCTTAAAGATTGACAAAAACAGTAAGCCACTCTGATACAAGTTATTATTAACAAAATGAGAAATGAGCAAAGACAAACATTAGGGAAAAAACACTAGGGAGTGTCATACATGTTGTACACAATTTAGATAAGCTAAGTAATATGGGTGGTTTTGGAAGATATATTTGGAATGCATCTTTCTAGAGTCTTCCTGTTAAGTCCTTCAATTTTCCTGAGGGGCAGACTCCTGGGTAACAAGGTCAGCCTCATAGAATGGTGTCTCCCAAGATTTCCATATCAACCCTTTGGTATATAAGTGCATTCGTACCTGTGAAGGGATTTTCCTAGACCAGTTCCTTGGGCATAGTGGAAGAAATACTTTCCACGTAGGGTGTTAAAAGGAGAAGATTCTAATACCCATACTGAAAGATGAAAATAGGATTCTCACCAATGAAACACCCTGGTTGTAGCCTCTGGAAATCCAAGATGTTGATCTTTCCTGGATGTGCTGAAGATTCCATTTACTTAGAAATAAATCTAATTCACTAAACACACATTCATTGAAAAAACACTCACAGGGAGATCAGCTTGGTGCTTTGTGACCACCTAGAGGGGTGGGATGGGGAGGGTGGGAGGGAGAGGCAAGAGGGAGGAGATATGCAGATATATGTATATGTATAGTGGATTCACTTTGTTATAAAGCAGAAACTAACACACCATTGTAAAGCAATTGTAAAGATGTCAAAAAAAAAAGAAAAAACACTCAGTGCAGGTGACCAAGAATGAGCGATGAGTAAGATGCAGCCCCTACCTCAGGAAAGGGTCAACCCCCTTTCTGTTCTCTGCCTGCTGGTATGAGATGCTTGGCAAGGTGGTCAGTGTATTTGGCTCATTTATTCTATGGTTTCCACAAATTACTTCTATCTGCAGCTATCCTAAGGCCGATCAGCTCCAGGAAACTGAGGTACTTCAACACCTTTACCCCCCAAAGCAAAGAACCAGAACTAAAATTAAAAATTTGAGTAAATCTATAACTGCAGAAGAAATTTTGAAAGCGAATTTTTCAAAAATCTATTAAAAAATCCACACAGAACTTGAAGGTTGTTGTGTTTATCAGAGAATTATTTCAAACTCTCTCTCAAAAATTAATAGACAATATTCTTCAACAAAGAAAAATGATAGCATGCTACCAAGTTCTTCTAATAATGCAAAGGTAGCCCTGAATTTAAAATCTTACAAAGCTTACACTAAAAAGTAACATAGAGGCCAATCTCACTCACTAAATACAAAATTCCTAAACAAGATCCTGGCCAGAAAATGTTAATAATTCTTGAAGCTAGGAGATGGGTATTTAAACTTCATTTTACTATTCTCTTGACTTTTGTGTACTATAAAAATTCTTCTTAATAAACTCATTTTTTAATTAAAAAAATTACCTCCAGCAAAATCCAGCAACAACACATTACAAGGATAATACACCATAATCAAGTTGGATTTAACCTAAGAATGAAAAGTTCAATTTAAGGAAAACTATTAATATGTTTTAGCTTACAAATAGAGAAAATAATAAAATAGGTGAGCATATCATAAGATGCTGGAAAATCATTCGTTCTATGTAGTTTAGTCTCCTTGTTTTGATTTAAAAAAACAGAAATACCAGGCAGTTCAATATCATTTTAGAATGAAATATAAAAGCATTCCACTTAAAGGGAAAATAAAATTACAGTGTTCATCACTACACTATAGTAGCCAGCAAGTGTGATACAACATGAAAGAGAAATGAGAGATAAATACAGCAAAGGAACTTAAACCACCAGTGCCTACAGGTGACATGATTGCATATGGGCCTCAATTTCAACATATCGGAGATAATAACTAACCTGGGCAAAATTGTAAAGTTGTGAAGACTTAGGAGACTTTACAGACAATCACAAGTATTGAAAAGGACTGTATGTGTAAAAGGAGTCTGGACTTGTTCTGAATGAAACCTAAAGTAAAAATTTATCTAAGTTCAAGAAGACAAATTCAATTCAATGTAAACAACTTTTCTCTTTAATTTTTCTTAAGGGAAATTTTAAAGCATACACAAATCAGACAGAATAGAATCACGAATCTCCATGCACCCATGGAGTTAGCTTTAACATTTAACCATTTTGTCCATCTTGTAAAAGACTTTTCATAATCAGAGCTATCAAAATGGCACTGGGCTACCCAGGTGAAGAGAGAGCTTTTCATCACTGAGGTGTGCAAGAAATATAAAAGATATTAGCAGGTCAGGGATCCTATAAGGGGCAGTCAAAATTGGCTGGGGACTAGATCAATATGTGCCTTCCAAGCCTGGGAGTCTATGATTTAGGAGGTGAAATGAATCCAAATTGTGTGCTGGCCTGGACCAGATAATAAACAACTTGAAAGCAGAGTTTCGTCTCTTAGTCATCTTTGTATCTCCAGTTCCCAACATAAATAGATATTCAATAAACTTAGTGTTTGTTAAATGAATAAATGACAAATGAATGAATGGAACACAAAATGCAATGGTGGAACTTCTACACACCAGTAATAAACAAACTCTCTCTCTCCCTCTATATATCTTCTTATAACATTTAATCTCCAATATACCCAAGGTCTGAGGATATAAACCAACTGATGACACAAGGAAAAAACCACGAACAAGAAACCAAAATGCATGGCAAACATCCAGCCTTTCGAATAATGAGAGAAAATAAATTACCAAACTAGCATTTTCTCTTAAACTAACATAAATAATTGTTAAAATGTCTTGACCTTCCTCCCTTGGCTCCTGTGACATCTGTCTTCTCACTCTCCTCCAGCCTCTCAGGCTACACCTACTCAGCTACTCCTCTTCCCTCCATCATCTAATTCTAGGTTCTAGTTCTCAGCTCCCTTCTTAGCTAATTAAATGTGACACCTATTATTTCTAAACCAGTAGTTCCCAAACTTCATGGCACATTAGAATCACCTGGGGAGCTTTTAACAATCCCAGATCACACCCTAGACCAATCAAATCAGAATGTCTGAAGGTGCAAGCCAGACACTGGTAGTTTGGCTACCAGTTGTGGTCCCCCACAACCCTGCCTGGTGATTCCAACGTATAACAAAGTTTGAGGTTCACTGCTCTAAACACTCTCCACGGGCGATGTCATTTACTCCCCCAGTTTCAGCTGCTTTGAGAATCATCTGCCTCTTTAGGATCTCTACCAAGATGTCCCATAAGCACTTGAGTCAGTCATATCTAAAATAGAATTCACCATCTTTCTTTGCTCTGCTCCTCAAATCCTCTCCTCCAAGGTGGAACATCTTGTTGAAGGAGACCACCATTTAATTTTCTAACTGCCCAAGTCAAAAATCATTCTTGACTCTTTCCCCCTGTTTCATGCCCCACATTGAGCCAGTCACCACGTTCTATTGACTTTGCTACCAATTACCTTAATCTCTCACCAACTCTCTTTTCTTAGTGCTACAGCCATTGTTCAAACTTTGATCCTGTCTGAAATACTACGATAATCTCCTAGCCAGTCTCTATGCTTCTAGACTTACCCTCCATCAATCTATCCTCCATATGGCTGCCAAAATGATATAATGTAATTCTAATCATGTCACTTTTATTTTTAAAATCCTTTAGTGGTTTCCCTTCATCTTTAGGATAACATCTGAGCTCAAGAATTACAATAATATTAAAAACCCAACTACATTAACATGCTATCATTTACTATGTGCCAGACACTGGGCTAAGTAATTTATATGTGTTTTCTTATTTAATGCTTATTACAATCCTCACTTACAAAAAGGAAACTGAGGCATGAAGAAGTTAAGTAATTTGGCCAAAAGTACATAGCAAGCAAGTGGCAGAACTGGAATTCCCAATCAGATTAGCTTGCTTGTCTCTGGAGCTAGACTCAACCACTCCCTCCCACTGCCTCCCTCCCAGCCTTGGAGCAGCAGTCAAAGCCTTTTGTGACCTGGCCCCTGCCTACCTGTCTGTCTCATCTCCCTCACACTGCACACACCATCAGATCTGAATTATCCACTGTTCCCCAAACAGGCCCTGATTTCTCACACTGTCATGCCTCTGTAGATGCTGTTTCCTCTGCCTAGTCCACATGCCCTGCCTGTCACCCACCAAATTCCTACTTGCACTTCAGTGAGCGGGCACAGTAGTACACTGGTCGAGTACCAACACTCCCCTCTCTGGCTTGTTTTCTCATCTGTAAGAACAATTACAATGATCCCTGCCCAGCTATGTTCCAGGGTTGGTGAAAGGTTTACATTCCATTATGTTGTGACAATTCTTTGAAAACTATAAAGTTCTATGCAGATGTGCCCATGAGAAACCTCTTTTTCTGAGGTAGTGTAAAGCTAAGTTGTATGACCAAATCTGAGACAAAAGTTTGAAGTATAAGAAGTTTATCTCTGCCATAAAAAGGAATGAAGTCCTGATACGTGCTACAGCATGGATAAACCTTGAAAACATTACACAAAGTAGAAGCAGCCAGTCACAAAAGGCCACACATTGTATGATTCCATTTATACGAAATGTGCAGAATGGACAAATCCATAGGGACAGAACATTGATTAGTGGTTGCCAGGGGCTGTGGGAAAGGGGAAATGAGGATTGAGTGCTAATGGGTAAGGGGTGTATTTTGGGGGTGATAAATGTTCTGGAATTAGACAGTGGTGATGGCTGTATAACCTTGTGAATATATTAAAAACCACTGAATTGTATACTTTAAAAGAGTGAATTTTATGGTATGTGAATTATGACTCAATTTGAAAAAAAGAAGTTTCTCTCTGGCACCTAGCTTAACCCTTCTGCCCCCTTTCCCCTGGTGGTAAGTAATATCCAACTCCAATAAGGAACCTGTTTTTCCTCATATCCTTCCCCCCATTCTTTCTTAGTAAAACCCAGAACACTGGTTCCCTAAAAGCATTAGAAGCATCTGGAGGGCTGGTTAAAACACAAATTGCTGGGGCCCCAGAGTTTCTAATTCAGTAGGTTTAGAGGGCCCAAGAATTTGCATTTCTAACATATCTCTAGACAAAAGCTAGGGACTCTTTTTTTCTTTTTTAATATTTATTTTTATTTATTTATTTATTTTCTTTATTTTTTTGGCTGCGTCCAGTCTTAGTTGCGGCACACAGGATCTTCGTTGTGGCGCTCAGGTTTCTCTCTAGTTGTGGCGCGCAGGCTCCAGGGCATGTGGGCTCTGTAGTTTGCGGCATGCAGGCTCTCTCGTTGAGGTGCGCGAGCTCAGTAGCCCTGCGGCCTGTGGTATCTTAGTTCCCTGACCAGGAATCGAACCCGTGTCCCTTGCATTGAAGGCAGATTCTTTACCACTGGACCACCCGGGAAGTTCCAAAGCTAAGGAATCTGAAAAGACCACTGGGCTGAAAGTCAGGAGACCTGGATTCTCTTCCTGACTTTCACCCTAATTAAGCCTGGAATTGTACAAGTCTCCAAACCTCTGGTTATCTCTTTTATCTTAACATTGAATTTCTCTAAGAATCTGCCAATTCTAAAATTGTATCATCTCATCAGTTCCCTTCTTATGTCCTCCAGTGCTTCCCATCTCTAATATCCAACCTCTGCCCAGATGTCCAACTCAATTTCTCACCTGACAAGTTTGGAAAAGGAAGGGAACTAACATATGTATAACTGATAGCATGTTATTTACTTCTCATGACTGTCCTGCATGGTGGGAATCCATAACTGCATTTTGAGGACCAGGAAGCTGAGTATTCTAGAGGTTAAAGAACGTCCTCCGGGGCTTCCCTGGTGGCACAGTGGTTAAGAATCCGCCTGCCAATGCAGGGGACACGGGTTCAAGCCCTGGTCCAGGAAGATCCCACATGTCGCACAGCAACTAAGCCCGTGTGCCACAACTACTGAGCCTGCGCTCTAGAGGCCTTGAGCCACAGCTACTGAAGCCCACGCACCTAGAGCCCGAGCTCCGCAACAAGAGAAGCCACCACAATGAGAAGCCCGCGCACCGCAGGGAAGAGTAGCCCCTGTGTGCCGCAACTAGAGAAAGCTGCGCTCAGCGACAGAGACCCAATGCAGCCAAAAAATAAATAATAAATAAATAATTTATTTTTAAAAAATTATTAAAAAAAAAACTTCCTCCAAGTGGCCAAGGGGACCCAAGGCCCCATCCTCCTCCTATCACGTTATTTCTGTTCCAATGCTTCTCTGTCCCTCAAAACAGCCCTAGGTGGCCACTCCTGTGCATTTGTTCATGATATCCTCACTTTCTGAGACTTATTCGAATCCTATCTAACCTTCAAAACCCAGCTTCAGCTCCACCACATCCAGGGTGGGTTCCTGCCTACCGGTGTACCATGAACCACGTGGTTCCCCAATCGCAGAGCTATTGTGTTGTGTCTTACCCTCCATTAGCCCCTGACCTCCTTGTCTATGCTCTTGTCTTGTGTTTCCTAACTTCATATGGATTCAGATCTTGTTTTTTGCCCCCTACATAGTGAACTCCTTGAGAGCAGGAGAAAGGCATCCTATTTCTTCACAATCCCTGCAGGGTCCAGCAGAATGCCTTGAGCTCAACCAACATTTGTTAAATTAATAATGCAGGTTATAGATGTCTGAAATGCTACGGTAAGCTCAGAACACTAGAACAATAGGCAGTTTCAATTCTTGAAGTTCTAGGCCAAAAGAAAAAGTTATTTGCAAAGATTTTAGGGAAACGCATATTTACGTTTCTATGTCAAAGATTTGACGTTGCCTTGGTTCATTACAGTGATCCTAGCTCAGTGAGAGAGAATGGGCTGCTTCTCACACCTGCATTAATTTTCTAAAAGGAGGGGACTTCCCTGGTGGGCCAGTGGGTAAGACTCTGCACTCCCAACGCAGAGGGCCCGGGTTCGATCCCTGGTCGGGGAACTAGATCCCACATGCATGCCACAACTAAGGAGTTTGCATGCCACAACAAAGATCCCGCGTGCCACAACTAAGATCCGGTGCAGCCAAAATAAATAAATAAATAAAATTTTCTAAAAGGAATTCGGATTAAGATGATGCTTTATCAGAAAAATGACAGGTCTGAGAAAGTGTGAAAGGCAGGGGGACCATGTCAGCAACTGCCAGACTACCACACCTGTAACATGCACAGTCTGCATAAAAAGATTCTATAGTACAGCGCCTCTTACTTTACCTTCAGCCTAAACAATAATATTCATCAAATCACAGGTCTGATCATGCTAGATATGGGTTTCTTCCCGATACACATTAAAGTAAATATACAACTATTTAAAGAAAAATGTTTGTTCCTGTATCACCTAAAACCATCTTGGGTTCCATGTGGTACAAAAACAAGCCTTTGGAAAACATGGGTTCAAGGCATCACCATGCCACCCAGATTTCACATCTGCCTAACAGGATTAGACGTCTCTCAGGAAGGGCATAGCCTCTTATCTACCTCAGTGCAGATGGCCTCTGCATGGCCCTCTGGGAGCAACAGGGTGGCAGCAGGAACAGTCAGCACGATGGGGCCCCAGCCTGTGCCTTTCTCTTGCTAGTGATCTAAGGGCCCCAGGACCCAGGAGACTGGAAACTCATCACACAAGTCATCTACTTTATCAGATGGACAGTGAGCCCTGGAAAGAACGTGGGAAAAAGCTGCCACCAACAATAACACTATCTGCAAGGCCTTACCTTACCACGGCTATGCTTGAAGGGGCCCTGTAGGCGGCCCCAAAGGTGGATGGCAAAATGACATTGCTGAGTTGGCTGTAGCTGCCAAGGCTCTTGGTCCACCCTGGGCAGGAACAGAAGCACTTCAGGGAGACAGAACACCTGCAATCAGCCCTATCAGCAGGACACATGACCCAAGTCAAGTACATTCCCTCTCTGAGTTTCAATTTTCCTACCTGTAAAGTTAAGGGTCAAGCATGGATGTACCTTGAAAACACTGTACTAAGTGAAAGGAGCCAGTCACCGAGGACATACATGTTATATGATTCCATTCATATGAAAGTCCAGAAGAGGCAAATCTAGAGTGACAGAAAGGAATTAGTGCTTGCTTAGGTCAGGGGACTTGGGGAAAGAGTGTAGCAAAATAGACAAAACTGACTACCCTCATGAAGCTTATGTTCTAGTGGAGGCTCCCACTAGACAAGAAATGACAAACATAATAAAGGAAATTAATTAAGGATGTTAAAAACTGGTAAGTGCTAGGGAGAAAAAAGAGAATTAGATTATCAGTGTCATGGAGCTGGAAGCCAGGGGTCAGGCCAAAGTTTGTTCACTTTTTGAGATCCCCTTATGGGTTCTCCCATTCATATCTCCAGAAGGCCACAGAGTTCCTCTCTTTCTTTCCAATTCTCTAAGTCGAATCTCTAGTCAAGCCCTTAGCTGTGACATACCTGGACAGACATCATCTTGGCTCCTGTCTCCCTTTCCTCCTGAGTCAAGGCTAGCATCCACACATTCATTCAGGAAACACTCACTGATCAGCAGCAATGTGCCAGGTATAGGGGCTGAGGGGGACACTGAGACAAGTGAGCACAGTTCTCACTCTCAGGGAGTTTGTAATTCACTGGGGGAATCAGAGCTATAAACACCTAATTGTAATTCAGAGCAGAATGGAAGTAGTGATCTGCTGGAGAGACATGAGCAAAGTTTGTGAGGGTTTTGCAACGTCCTCTGCAGTTTTCAAAGCAGTCTCATGGGCATGGAGATCTCATGTGGTGGTCACATCCTCATCCTCTCCTTCTGTGCTTTGACAGTGCTGCTCGGCTCAAGGCTCTTCCCCAGAGACCTCTCATGTCAAGTGCACAGGCCTGGACATGACCTGGGTTCCAATCCCAACTCTCACTAACTTGTGCATCTTTGGACAAGTACCTTAGCCTCCCTGAACCTGTCATCTGTGAAGTGAACTGACTTCACCTACCTCACAGTAAATTAGATAATATAATTATCTAATTATATAGTACAGGGGCTTGGGGGAGGAGGGAATAGTGTATGTTTGTTTGATGGGTACAGGATTTCCTTTTGAGGTGATGAAAAAATTCAGAAACTAGATAGTGATAATGGTAGCACAACATTGTGAATATACTTAATGACACTGAATTGTGCACTTTAAAATGATTTTTTAAAGGTAAATTTTATGTTCCGTGTATTTTGCCACACACGCACAAAAGAATATGTGACCAACCATTTCAAATACAGTCAAGACAGCCAAAAGATCCATCCTGAAAAGGGGCCTTGGGGATTGGGACCTTCATGATAATACGTTTTCCCTGGGGCTACCTGCTGCTACACAGGTGCACAAAGTATCCAGGTGCTGGACCAGAAGCCCATTAGGGCCTTTCCATCTCAGAGATCATAAGATCCTGAAGCTTTTAGTACCCCCTTTACATTCAACGTGAAGTTTTTTCCCTCTCCATAGACTTGTTGGTTATTACAAATGCTCTGAACTGTGAAGAAAAATTCTCTTGACAACCATTTGGGTATAATTCAACAAAATTGCGGAATGTAGACTCAAAGGCTAGATTTGTTTTTCTTACTATCAAATCAGTCATCAAATGTCATTACATGCCAACTCATTTCAATATCCTCTGGGCACGTTTGGTACCACAGGCACCAAAAACAAAACCCACAGCAAGAAGAGTACTTGGGAAGTTCATACTGAAGACTCCCAGCGTGGCTCAAATGAAGCAGCTTGCCAGCCTGGTGGACTGAGATGTGACTCTATGTGTCTGGGTCCAGAGAAGGAAGGCAGGATTCCAAATCTATCAAGCTAAAAAAAACAATAACAACCACAACTATAGCACAAAAAACTAAGAATGGCTTCCAAAGCTGGGCCTAAGACATGCCTGCCGCATGACCTGTTACATCAGGCTCTGTCCTGGCCAGAGAGATCTTGAGGTCTTCTTTAAAAGTCTTCACCCTTCCCACAGACTTGGCACTGGGGGCTTGTGGGCCCCCATGTCCCTGCATTTCTCAAGTCTAGTCTCTGCAACCATCTCAAGCCAAGGGATTTGGTCCAAAAATCAATGCTTTTCATTCAATTCATATCTAGCACCCTCTTTTCTGCTGGGCCCAGTGCTGTGTGTGGTAGAGGAGGCTGAGGTTAGCCAGACACAGCCCCTGCCCTTGGAGAGTTCATTGTGTTATGGAGAGGATAAGACACCTAGATAAACAACTCACATAACAATGTGAGGCAGAGCCTGGGGCCCATGAGAAAGGGATGTCTAAAACGCTCCAGGGAGTCTACAAAAGGGCTCCTACCAACCAGAGTGGCAGTGTGTGTCTTGCTCATTTCTGCATGGGGCTTGGGAACAGCTGATAGCTGTCAGACAGCCAAGAATGCCAGGTGCCGCCTGCCAATCAGGACCCTGTACAACGGTTCAAGCCAACAGGCCACTCTGGCCGTCTTAATTAAGCCTTGATTAAGCATTCTGCCCATAAACCTCCTCTCCCTCCTGTAGAATTGCCCGGTTTATAGCAAACGATTCAGGGAATCGGGTCAGCTGTTCGGAGATGGCAGCCATTAGGAGCGGTGCCGACAACTGTGAACAGATGCCAACTCGAGCCAGAGATCAGTGAAGACGGCAGGGCCCAGAAACCCAGAAACTCAGCCCTGATTAAGCCTTCTGCCTTCTGTCCCTGACCTCAGCATAGAAAAGGGTCCAGTATGGGCCACTCCACTTTATTTTATTTATTTATTTTTTAACATCTTTATTGGAGTATAATTGCTTTACAATGGTGTGTTAGTTTCTGCTTTATAACAAAGTGAATCAGTTATACATATACATATGTCCCCATATCTCTTCCCTCTTGAATCTCCCTCCCTCCCACCCTCCCTATCCCACCCCTCTAGGTGGTTACAAAGCACCGTGGGCCACTCCATAGTTTCCCTCTCTCAGAACCATGTATATATATGTCCCCTGCTAGACTATAAGCTCCATGTCAGCAATGACCATGGTTGTCTGAGTCACTGTGATTCTTCAGTGCTTAAGAGATGTTCAGTAAATATTGGTTGAATGACTGAAACCAATGGTACTGACTAGCCAAAGTCCAAGCCCTATAAAGATAGCCCTACTGAAAAAATCAACAACAGAGTCTTCTCAATACTACAAATACTAGAAGTAAAAGCACATTAAAAAATTTATGACATTCAAGTTTCCTACAACTATTCCTACTAGAGCCACCATTGGAATAAGGCAGATCCTTGTAAAATGAGTTTGATTCAGGTGCGTTAACAAAGTAAGGCCATGAATGAGAGGGAAAACTGCTTTAGAGGCTGAGTAAGAAGAAGCAAGAAAGATCCACATTTTAGGAATTCGGTATTTATAGATTTTTTTACAAATTAATTAATTAATTAATTAATTTATTTATTTGGCTGCGTTGTGTCTGTTGCTGTGCAAGGGCTTTCTCTAGTTGCGGCGAGCGGGGGCTGCTCTTCATTGCAGTGCGTGGGCTGCTCACTGCAGTGGCTTCCCTTGTTGCAGAGCATGGGCTTAGGCACGCAGACTTCAGTAGTTGTGGCGCGTGGGCTCAGTAGCTGTGGCTCACAGGCTTAGTTGCTCTGCGGCATGTGGTATCTCCCCAGACCAGGGCTTGAACCTGTGTCCCTTGCATTGGCAGGCGGATTCTTAACCACTGTGCCACCAGGGAAGTCCAGTATTTATAGATTTTATGTGACCTGGCATTACCGGGTCATTACTGAGTAATATGAATACAAATACTTTTTGTTAAAAAGAAAATGTTAAGAAAGAAAACAGGACTTCCCTGGTGGTGCAGTGGTTAAGAATCCGCCTGCCAATGCAGGGGACATGGGTTCAAGCTCTGGTGTGGGAAGATCCCACGTGCCGCAGAGCAACCAAGCCTGTGTGCCACAACTACTGAGCCTGTGCCCTAGAACCCGCAAGCCACAACTACTGAGCCCACGTGCCACAACTACTGAAACCCGCGCACCTAGAGCCCGTGCTCCGCAACAAGAGAAGCCACTGCAAGGAAAAGCCCACGCACCGCAACGAAGAGTAGCCCCTGCTCGCTGCGACTAGAGAAAGCCTGCGTGCAGCAACAAAGACCCAATGCAGCCAATAAATTAATTAATTAATTAATTTTAAAAAGAAAGAAAGAAAACAAAGAAGTAAGAAAGGAGTTCTGGAAGTTTTCTATAAATCTACTCTGTTAAGCAATTTCTACTTTCTTGCAGATTCCTCATTATAAAATTAGAGCTGTGTTCCCCTGGACAATAATCTATGCCCTGGGAGCTTATTTCAAAATCCAGTGACTATCATAAGAAAAGCAATTACTTCCTAAATAAACATTGAGATGATTTTTCCAATATATCACCATACTGCTGTAAAATAGTTACAGAATAAAAACAAAAGCCTCCCCTACTCCCTCTCACACATTTCAATCTACTTCATACACTGATGGCAGATTAGACTTACTAAAAGCACAGCTCCGGTCATGCCTTGCCCTCATTCAAAACCCTTCAATGGCTTCCCATTGCCTTCAGGATAAAGAACAACTCCTAAGTGGGTGTTTGAAGATCCTCCTCCTTTTGGCACTGACCTACTTATGTAGCCTCATTTCCTCCTAGTCACCTTCACATAACCCCTGATGCAGACAAAAATGCACTGAGAGCCCTTGCCATGCCTTTATCTTTTTTCTACCTCTGCCTAGAATGTTCTTTACCCACCCCCAAACTCCCCATGTCAAAAGCCTACCTCCTTTTAAGACTCTCTCAAATGCTACCTCCTCCGTGAAGTCCCCCGTGATGTCCTCCTCCATAACATGCTCTCTACCACCTCTATGCTTCCACAACCCTTTTACTGGAGATGATTCTCATGTATTTATCAATGGCTGACATATTACAGTTATATCTGAACATAGTCTCTACTTCCTGATAAACTATAAATTCAAATACATTTTCCCCTCACATTTACCACATGCCATGCAAATAGAAGGTACTAAGATATTTGTTGAATGAATGAATAAAATAACAAATGATAGAAAACATAGCACAATACAGTCAGCAGTAGTCTAGTTTATCACTGTCCTTAGAGAGGCAGCAAGTCTTGAAACTTAAGAAATATACCTCGGTGGTTGGGACATTTTGTCTATCTACAAACCTGCTTCTATTGAAATCCCCTATTTACTTTCATTATTTGCCCACAGATATTTCACTCCTGCTAGATGTGTGTGTGTGTGTGTTTTGTGATGATGAAAGGAAGCAGAATGAAGAAAGGGAATTATTATTAAAAACTGGCAACAGAGAAGCTCCTTCTTCGGTGAAGAAAACCCAAAATCTACCAAAGAGCCAAAATGTGTCATTGCACTGGCTGTCAAACGCGGTGGGCGGGGGTGAGGTATGATTTAAGTCCTGTCAGGCAGTGGTTCTCTGACTTAGTGCTGAGTATAGGATCACCTGGAGGGCTTGTTAAAAGATGGGTCCCACCCCCATAGTTTCTGTGTCTGTAGGTCTGAGGGGTGGGGCTGAGATTTTGCATTTCTAACAAGCTCCAGGTAATGCTGATAGGGACCACGCTCTAAGGATCACCCATGCAGACTGGAAAATGAATCAAAGGATTTAGGGGAGGAGCATTCGCTGTGGTACATGGCAGAGGCATTCCTAAAGCTAGAAAATTCATCTTTAACTAGATTAAAACACACGGAAAAATTAAGTTGGAGAGTGATTTTTTTTCCTTCTCACTTGTAATTCAGAAGTTAAATTCTACAGGATAAACTAGAGAGTTTTGGAGAAGGGAGACCTGGGTTCAAGTCCTGACTCTGTCACCACTTAGCTGTGTAAGCAAAGACCACTCATTACCTTCTCAGGACATCATTGCACCATGTGAAACACCCCAAAATCTCCAGTGTCAGGTTTTACATCCTATGATTTCACAATTTTGAAAAACTGTTGGCAGTTTAGTTCCAAAAGTATTTAATGATTATCCCATCTATATATAAAATGATTAAAGACGCTGCAATTTCAAAACATAAAACATGAGAAATAATTACCAATTAAATTTGAGAAGAACCTATAATAAAGTACAATTATGAAGACTGAAAGAACTTTTACTTAAACAGGTTTCATGTATAATAATAAGTGCTCAAGAACAAATATGCTATAAAAATAGATTAAAAATATACAGTAAAGATATTACAATTAAAAAAAAACAAACACCATTCCCTTTCTGAGAACAGTCTAGAGAAAATAGGACAGGTTACAGAATGAGAAAACATCAACTCACCAGTCGAGCAGAGGTAAAGCAAGTCCTCCAAGGAAAGAAATCGGCCCCTCTTCCCAATGCTGGCACCTCCCTCCCATCCCAGGACACTGCTCCTGGGCCTCCCAGCACACAGCTATTTTTAAAGATAAAAGGCCACATTCCCAAGATTGTGGCCACAAGAATGTGAATATCAAATGACCTTCCCAAAGCTCGTCAATGAGCCAGAGTAAAACCGATTGCTGGGCCATGTGGGCAAAGTTGGATGGTCTCTGTGGCACGGGTCCCACTTATCTGCTGATACTGCACAGCTGCAGCTATGCCCTCAACATGAGTCTGGCCTCTCTCTTTTCAGCTCAACAGGCCCAGAAGCCCTCCAGATGCCATCGTCATCCTCAAGACCTCAAGCCACTTGAGCTGGCTGAGAGAGGAAACCCTAGAGGTTCTTGAATAGCAAACTGGCCTCCTCTGTGCCAAGGGCAACACGGAAGGTGATGCCCGAGGTCTCATGAGGCGTCTATTGGATGGCTGTAGAGTTTATTCTGTGCCTGGTCTCTCACTGTTTCTGCCCAGCTGTCTTCTGTTCAACTTAATAGCAACAGCATTAAGTCGATAAGTCTCACAGCATCCCAGGGAGGCAGGTCACCCTCAAGCACATTATCCCCCCTTAACAGACGGGGAAATGACATCACGGGAAGATTAAATAACCTGCCCAGCCTCAAAAGCCTGCCACAGGTGGAGCATGAGACGATCCCAGCCCCCATGCCAGCTCATGAACAGAGACGCTCTGGATGAAGCCCTTTGAAGTTCTAGGGTCCCTGGCAGTGTGGATGATTTGCACAACAGAGGTCAAGAAAGAAATGAGCACAGAGGTAACCTTCTTAAAACCACTCCAATTGTCTCTCTTCCTGTGTCTCCCTAGAAGGCCATGAGGGAAGAATGATTTTTAATACACAAGTATTAGCTGAAAGATGGTGTGAGTGTGGGTGCAGGAAGAGGACAGAACAGGCCTGTAGGCAGCAAGGGGCCTCAGTGGTTAGGATCAAAGGAGGGGTCAGGCCAAGCAGGGTTCTATCAATGACCTCTGTCCTCTGTACCCCGCAGGGCCCTGCACAAACTGGTGAACTCTGGCCTGAAATTATGCCCATTTCGTTCCTCTATACAAGTACTTGTACGTCTAACATGGGCAAGTCACTGAGAGAGACAGAAAGATGAAATGGACCATCTCTGCAGTCAAGAAGCTAGAAATGTCATTAAGGAGTGCACATAAATTACTAAAATGCAAAGTAAAAATTAGTAAGGACCACAACAGAGAGGCTGGTAGAATGCCTGGGTTTGATGGTGGGAGGTAACATCCACCTGTGGATACAGTAGGATGATATCAGGGCAGGCTTAGTGGACAAGGTGACCAGGCTGTGAAGCATAGGAGAGTGAGGCCTGCAGGGGTGGCCAGAAGGGCACTGGGGCTGGAGAAGGGCAACGAGAGTGCATAGAAGGGAAATGGCACAGGGCTATCCTGGAGACCAGCTCAGGAAGAGGGATGTGGGGGACAAAGGGTATGCGAGGTAGGGTTGAGGGATTTAGGGTAGTATTGGCAGGTAGAAGCCATCTCACCAAAGGCCTTAAGTGTGAGATTAAGGAGGTTAAATTTCACTGCTAGCCGTAGTGCTCAGCACTGTACCTTGCTCACAGTAGGCACTCAAATGTTGGTGGAACAAAATGCAGGAAGGCAATTTAAGCCATGGAAGATGCAGGATAACTGTGAAAGAAGACACCAAAAAAAGATGCCTCAACTTTTTAAATCAACGGATATCTAGTCAGGACAACTCCTAAGTTTAACTAAAATATATGCTATATTCTGCCCTAAATGGAGCCCACAGTACCTGCCATCAGCTTCTCACTCAAGAACACTATGAAAATTAATGATGAGGTAATGTTTGTGAAATGCTCCAAGCTCTTTGGAGATGTGTGGCAAAAGGCATCACTATAATTAATATTTAAAGAGATTCTACCCAGCTCTGATCTCTTTTTCTGCAGACTAATGTTACGTCCACAGGATAAGGTGATGCCAGATTGGCCTCTAAGTAAACCTTCCCAACAGACAGCACCCAACACAGATGCCTCCTCCTGAGTCCCTTGCATGTGGCTGATGGCGCCCATGATCACAACAAGGCAAAGGTGGTTCCCGACTTGGTTATCTGGGGTTATCCAGGGTTATCCAAGGATAAGGGGGCAAAACATTCAAAAGGCGGTCTTTCTTGGGACCCCATTTTTTAAGCATGACAGAGAGTCTAGTGAAGACTTCAAGGGGGATCATTTTAGCAAAACCCATATCTAAGCCAGTTAACATTTTTAGATCTAACGCAGTGCCCAAGAAAGGAAGAAATAAGAATAGCTCCCTGGGCTCAATTACAAATGGAGTGGAAACAATAATTTCAAAAGTTCAAGGGGAAAAAAAATCAATCTATTTCCTTCCCCCAAAGCTTTCACTTCTATAAATACACTCACATAAATGGACCTAAGACCACTCTTCCTTATGAAAACACTACCTGTCTGGAATTTGCAAAATAAACGATGTGCCCGTCTTGCTTTCAACCCACTGAAGTTCAAACAATGCTCTCCAAAAGCTTCTCTCTTCTTCTTAAATAACGTTCATTTTCCCCCTCTGATAATTAAAGTGATATGTGTGTCTGGTAGAAAATTTTGAAATTTTTCTTGTTTGGAAAGAAGAAAATAAAAATTGTCCACTATAATCTACAAGTTGCGAATTACCCTTCTGGCCTTTTTGTGTGAAAATACACATTTTTGACATAATTGGGAACTTACTGTATATACTGGTTTATAGCCTGATTTTCCTCTTAGAACAATACGCTATAAACATTTGCATGTCTCTATTATTCTATGGCATTATTTTTTATGTCCTATAGAGAGGAGTGTCATTTGTAAAGCTAATCCTCTACTGCTGGACATTTGGTTTATCTTGTCAGTGTCTGTATTACAAATAATGTTGAGATAAATATCTTTGCATAATACATCTTCAGTTATTCTCTTAGGATAAATTCCCAGGAGTGGCACTGCTGGGTGAAAGCCTGCTCAAGTTTGTAAGGCTTTAGATGCAGTCAGACTGCCCTCCAGAAAGGTTATCCCAGGCTCACTCCCCAGCAGTAGGAGAGCTACTTCCTCCAGTTGCTCACTGATCCCTAATTTAGTAGATTTATGAAGGGGGTGTTGCTGCTTTTATTTGCAGTCCTTTGAAAGGCAAATTTTTCTCCAAATTTTTGTGTCTACAGTATTTTTGCAGAGTTTTTTTTTTAACTGTGTGCTTCTATTCATCAGAAAGCCAACGTTCTATTCCCTCTCCAAAGAGTACTTTTTCCGCCACTCCACCTCCAAGGGCAGCCCCAGGGTCTCCCTGCTCAGCACCTGCCACCCACATTTTCACCTTGGTGCCCTTCACTCCTTTCTCAACAAACATTTCACAGTTCCAGCATTAAGTCAGACTAAGAACCCAATAATCAGTCATTTATTCACTCATCCATCTATTCACCTGCTATCTCTTGGGGGTCTGCAATGCTCTAGGCACCGAAGGATAAATGGAACACTATGAGAAACCAGGAGAGGGAAAGTCAATGAGGCCCGGAAAGCAGAAGTATACTTGAATTGAAAGATAACTCGTAGTTTTGCTGGTAGGAGAGGGGAAAGAGCAGCCTAGGCAAAGGGAATGGCATGAGCAAAGGTCCTGAGGCATGCTAAAGCGTCATGTGTTGAAGGAATATTTTCATTATTAAGGCATGAGAATGAGGGGCTAAGGACGAGACTGAAAAGTTAGCTCCTTATGTATAGCTGATTCACTTTGTTATAAAGCAGAAACTAACACACCATTGTAAAGCAATTATACTCCAATAAACATGTTAAAAAAAAAAAAGAAAAGAAAAGTTAGCTCCTGCTGAATTCACCTGCTGAACTGCTCTCTTCCCTGCATCTCAACTCTCCCTGGCCCATCTCCAATGCAGACAGACTCCTCCAAAAGCCTTCTTGAGAAGCATCCCCACCATCCATTTCTCCACACCTCTCTGCTTGGGACAGGAATCCTGGCCCTCACACCAATCTCCTCAGCAACCACCAACGAATAGATGGCTCTGTTCACTGATTCCTGAGTATAAGACTTATCAGTCCAGCCAGAAAGAAACCTCTGGATAGTAGTATATTCTCTTGTACCCCTAGCTTTTCAACATGGGGCTTAACTTATAATTGGCAATCAATATAAGCCTATAGAATCTAACCAAATTAAATTGGGCAGAATAAATACAAGAGAAGGGATGAGAGTGCACATGTATGCATCTAACTATCATCCAGACAGCTGGGAAATGGAAATTGTCTTTGTAAATTAGCTTCTGAACACAATCGTGGCAAAAGATGGATTAATTCTCTTCAGGCCTGTAATTCTGCATCTACCTAGACATTTCGCTGGCACACGAACAGTACTTGTTAAACTATGCTGCATATCTTAGAAGCTTCCGTGCATAAAGGTCAATATATTCTGGAGATTTGGATTTTTTTCTTTGCAGGGAGGTAGGAGGAGAAGAGAGAAAAGAAGGCCCCTACTATATGCCATCTCTGCTAGGATTTTCCATACTGATAATTCCCATTCAAAGTGAAAATCCTAATGCCACCTGGGAGGAACTAGTCTCCATCATTCATGCAGGCAACATTTCTAGATAAGTCTTCCCTGAGGGCAAAGAGCCCATACATCCAGTGGCTGGTCTCTCCCTGTTCTAGTTCGTATCCCCCCAGCTCTGAATTCATCTACAGCCTTCACCACACTGCTTTGCTTGTCTGTCCCCACACTGGGCCATGACCTCTACAAGGCTGATGACTTTTTTTCCAGCCCTGTGCGCCCTGAGGCCTAGAACATCACCCTCCACACAGTGGATGATCAATCTATGTTGTGGAATTAAATGTCATGCCAGGGCTGGAAAGGACCGTAGAAATAACTCAGTCCACATATAGGAAGCGGAGGGCCAGACAGGGGATGCAGCCTCTCAAATACACCGAGAGCTGGTGGTAATTGGCAGGTGGAAGAGAGAAAGAAATCAAAGATATTAGCAATGCTTGAGAAATTGGGAGGCTTAGGGGTTTGATGGAACTTGGAAAGGATGACAACATGGGGGAAAACTAAGTTTGGTTTTGGACAGCCTCTAACACACAGAACAAGTTTTATCTCTCTTCTCCGTGACAGCCCTTCAGATAATATAAAAAGGAAATGAACATGTATTGAATAGTTACCTCTTGCAAGTGGAAAACAGCAATCCTGTCCTCCCTGTGTAAGTTTAACACTCACAGATAATCAATTACATAAACAAGTAAATAATGTGCCTCAGGTCACATAGCTAGTAAACCCAGGTCTGACAGAGTCAAAAGCCCAGGTGCTTTCTCCTGCACCCCACTGCCTCTCTGACCCTAGTCCTGAGGCTACAGGGTACCAAGGAAGAGCCAGCTGGACAGAGAGAGGTCACAGGTGGCCTTGGCCATGTCCCAGGGTGACAGGCAGCAGCTCCAGAGGCTGAATGTTAGGCCTGCAGCCTCCCCACCCTCTGAAAGGGCAGAGAGCGGGCACCACCCCTCGCTAGCACTTGGCTGACAGGCTAGACCCACTGCAGAAACAGGTGTAAGATGGAGAAACACAAGAGGCCCACATTTGCCCTTGACTTAGCTAGGATATCGCTGACGACTGTAAAAGCAATGAGGGCAGCTGGGAGCCAGATGCAAGTAAGGCAGTCGTCATAATCACAGTTCTTCATTTCATTAGTCAATACTGTATGCCGAGCCTCTGCCCAGGACCCCGCCTCTTCTCAGTTCTGGACTGAACCAGGCCTAGTCCCTGCCTGGGAGAAGCTCACGGTCAAGTGGGGCAGGTTACATGGAAACACCCCATGACCACATAGCCTGGGGAGTGTTATCGTGGAGGGATGACAGGGTGGGGGAAGGGAGCTCTCCCAGCCTGGAAGAAATTTCCCAGACAAAGCAGGACATTTTGATGTGGGGATATTTCCAAGCAGCTACATTAAACAAGCCTTGTCAAAATGGGAAATCTTTGTTCTTTAAACCCAGTAAGCAAAATGAGAAGCAGAAATCTCTGAACTGCTCTCCCTCCCCTGCCCTTAGGGCTCCGAGCAGTGCAGTGGACTAGCTGCTTTACTAGATATTAAGGTCCCTTTCAAACCTGAGGTTCTTCCAGGTCAGGTCTGGTGGGGTGACCAGGAAGGGGGCAATCTGGGGCCCTGGTGGGGACACAACTGAGGGCAACTTTGGGTGGACTGCTCTATCTGCCTGTCCCCTTAGGGCTCAGTTCAAATGCCAATCCCTCCCGGAAGCCTTCCTGGATCTCACCTGAGGCATGGCCAGCCCTCTGCTGGGCTCCCATTAGTCTCTGTAACAGGCAGCACCCTGCGCCACACTGACTTGCTGCAGGCCAGGCAGGGACCATCGGATTCATCTGTCTCTTCCCTCCTCCCCACCCACTCCTGTCCCCATCCCTGTGCAGGCCTTTCTTAGCAAAGCATATTGACCTGAGTGGAGGAGCGGTCTAGGAGGATGCTCTGGGCGGTTGTGAGCCGGTAACCCTGGAGCAGCACTGACAGCCATGAGCAGAGAGTCTGGAGCTGCTTGGTGCCAGATCCTCTCAGGTCACTCTCTTCGCTCTGCTTCCTCTCAGCTCCACCACCTGCTTCACCAGACCCAACACGGCCATTTGCCCTAGGCCTCTCTGGCACTCTGGAATGTCAAGTGCAAACAAAGTGGTACACACACTTTTTGGAGAAAAGCATATTTTATTGTGCATTGCATTTGGAGAGCTCATTAGCCAGCAGCAGATGGAAGACCCCACTTAAAGGACCATGAACTTCAGCTAGCTGAAGGGCAAGAAGATCACACTACAACGCACTTTCAGGGCTGCAAAGCAGCATTTCCTCATCTCTTACAGAAAGAGATATGTACTTGGGCACTGAGAATATAAATAATTTCCCTCGAGTTCAATGAACCAATCTTGGACTAAATTAGAGGGGAAATGCAAGGACATTAAGTCTTCCTCTATATGTCCCTTCTCTACCCAGAGCACATTCACTGTGGGATCGCCCATAAGTCTAAGAACTGGTAATGAATATTTTAATAGGCACAGCTTCTCCTTCCCATTGATAAAAACTCCACTGACCAGCCAGAGCACGCTAGTGAAGATGAGGGTGTGGACCAGAAACACCTGCGTTTGCCTGGGCAGCCTAATTCCTGAGCCCCTCCCACATCTGTGGGGCAGGGATGATTAGAGCAGCCTCAGCACCCTCAGAGTAGCAGCCATGATGTTGAAGGAAGAGACGTGAAACACGCAGAATGAAGACCCAAGGCTGCCCCTGGAGAGCTGGGTCCAAATATGATTCAAAGAAAAGACAGTCACATAAGTAGAAAAAGGAAAGAGCCAAAGGCTGAATGGTGGCCCACTAAAAAAATATGTCCACACCCTAATCCCAGGAAATGAAAATGTTACCTGATTTGGAAAAAGGGTCTTTGCAGATATAATTAAGGATCTTATCCTGGATTAGTCAGGTGGGCCTTGAATCTAATGATGAGTGTCCTTATAAAAGTGAGGCAGAGGGAGATTTGACAGAAGAGAAGGCGACAATGTGACTAAGGAGGCAGAGACTGGAGTGATGCAGCCACAAGTCAAGAAATGCCAGGAGCTACCAGGAGCTGGAAGAGGCAAAGAAAGAATTCTTCCTTAGAGCCTCCAGAGGGAGTGTGGCCCTGCTGACACCTTGATTTCAGACTTCTGGTCTCCAGAACTGTGAGAGAATAGATGTCTGCTGCTTTAAGACAAGGTTGGGACGATTTGTTTCAGCAGCCACAGGAAACGAACAAAGCACCTTACAAGCAATGGGACTGATGAGGGATCTGAGTCCCAGAGAGGGGGCCGACTCACCCAGAGCCACTCTGCGTCAGACACTGGTCCGGTACACTCCTCCACGGCCCACTAGGTCTCTGTGACACCGACATGCACACAGGTCCCCAGTTGCCCAGTGTAGAGCCCAGAAGAGGAAGCTGAGAGCAAACTCTAAGGGGGCCCCCCAGGGGGCCTAACTGGTCTGCAGGCTGTGCTGATATAAGGACAGACTGAAGTCAGGCTCCTCAGACCCCACCTGCACAGCTGTGTCCAATTCTTAGCTCTGTCTTTTTCAGGGGACTGGATCAATTGGGGGCATTCTGACTGAAGAAGTGAAGACTCGGGGACCTAATCCCTGTGTTTGAATGTCCAAATGGCTAAAAAGGCTGTCATGGGGAAGAAGAAATGGATTTTTGTGTGGGGCTTCAAAGGGCAAAATCAAGGCCGATGGGACAGCCGTTGCCTGGAGGAAGAGCTTGATTCAGCATAATGAAGAACTTTCTAACAGTCAGAGCCAACTAACAAGGGACTAGGAATGCCTGGGGGATGGGCAGGTCCGAGCACAGAGGCTGGGTGTGCAAGGGAGATTCCTGTACCAGACAAAGGCTGCACTTGATCTTCTCCAGAGTTGGCAACTTTGTTTGAAGGTCTATGCCTTTTGGCTAAAATATCCTGTGTGAATCTAGCTTTTCAGCATATAGACAGGGAATGCTCTCACTGAAACTTATGACACAGCTTTTGTGAAGAACTAAGTACTGCAACTACCCAGAAATGAGCTCCAAAAAGAAATAATTCTTCCTGATTCTATATTCAAAATGTCCCTCATCCCCAGGGAGGAAAGGAAAAGGAAAAGCATATACCTCCATATGGACATCACCTCTAAGCTGGCCAGGAGCCAACAGCACACCGGTACCAGAGGAGCTCTGGACAGCCTGGGCTTGATGTCCTTCTCCAGGGAAAACCAGAGAGAACACACACTCCAGCTACCAACTGAATTACTTTCATAAGAACAAATCAATGGCACCCTCATCTTGATTTTGATAATTGCTTTTCCTTTTGCATCCTTCTGAATTCTACATGTGGAACAAAGTAAACAACAAAGCAGTAACTCAGAAGCTTAACCACATGACGCTTACACGTTAGCCTTGGAGAGGTTATTTGCAGGGATGGCAGTTGGCATTGTTGCCACTGGTTGCAACAAGTTCTAACCTACACCCTACATTCTGGATACTCAGAGAACAGGAAGTGCAGCATTTTGCATCTGCCTGCACATCTGTCTTCTCTTAAAATCTCAGAGAACTAAGCACTGTTGCATCTGAATTCCTCTGAAGCTCTTTCCAGTCAGGATTTTGAAAGTTTGCCATGTTACCCTTTTACTGAAATGGCTGAGCTTCTCTGATCATTCGTCAAGAAAGGTCAAAAGAACACACTTTCATACTTTCAGATTTACCACCGTACCCATTTCTAGCTTGTAATTAGAGTTTTCTTCTTTTTTTCCATAAGAACCAGTGTTAAGCGCACACATCATTTAGCAGCCAGCTTGTGAAATGATCGGAAGCCAGAACCATTTCTAACCACTGGCAAAAAGGTCTCCAAACACCAGGTGGGTCCCTGAAATTACTGTTTCACTTTAGTGAACATAAATGGCTACTACCCTCACTTCAATCGGCCAGGCACTAAATCAAGCTTCCTATTGTCCTTCAAGCAGATAGTTAATTTTTTTTTTTTAATCCTCCCATTTGCAGAGCTGCATAATGTAATCTGTAGTTACCGAAACAAACTTAAGACTGTGTTACCCTGCTTCCGTGAATGTGTGGTAAGTCTGGTGTATATCTTTGACTATGGTAGAAGTACAGCTACAACAGCTGTGCATAAATCAGAATTTTATATACTGATTGGTGTCAAGTATACATGCATGTTTGGTATTTGAAAGCTTTCCATACCAAATCTTTTTGGTATAGGGCAGAATCCTTCTACAATATGAACAATTACTGCCAAGTCTGTCTAGCTTGAAGGTTCAAATTTCACATAGCATATTTGTTAAAATAGGCGATCTTGAATAGCTAAACTCAAAACTCAGACTCATCTCTGAGGTTACATCAACTCTTCATCAAATGAAGGGCCTACATTTCGAGGCATCTGAATGCCGCAAGTGAGTTCAGCTGAGGACCACACCCCCTCTGCATTAGCAGCATGTTTCTGGCCTGACTCAAACCATTTCAGAACTCAGGAAAATCCCCAGCTCCTGTCACTCCAGTACAGCAAACGCATATCACTAGGGCCGGGCTCTGTGAGAAGGGCTGTGGGCTAGAGGTAAGAAGGGTGTTATGCCCACCCTCCCAGGGACTTCTCAAGGCCATGGCTACGTACACAAGTGGCCGCACACAGAATCCTTCAAGGTTGACAGCAATGCTGCTCCATGAGAGGTACCAAGTGCAGAGGTGGGACGTCAGGTGAAGATGAAGACCCTGGGACAAAGGGTTCTGGAAGACAGTTCCCAGGGCAAATAGGATTTGAGCTGGGCCTTCAGGCATGGGCACAACCACCAGGGCTGAGGCATATGCTAGGCAGAGGGGCCAGATGGATGAGCAAAGCCCTAGAGACCTGGGGGGTGGGAGGGATTAAGTGCGGAGGACCAGGTGAGGGAGGAGGGGGACTGAGAGACAGGATGGAGACAGCCCATCGTGTCTGCCAGGCTAAGGACCCTGGACTTCATTCTCCATACACAAGGGACCCACTGAAGGCCTCTGGGCCACGTGTTAGAAGAAACAAGCCTAACATTCAGAGAGAGAATGGAAAGAGAAGGACATATTTGGGAGAGATTTTAGAAGTAAAAATGACAGGACTTGATGAGTGATTAGATTGCAAGGAGGAGGGATCAAGGGAGCTGGTAGGTCACAAAGGACTATGCTCCCCTGCTGTGTCGTTCCCAGCGTGGAGTGGGAGGGGTATGCTGGCCATTGGGTATCCCACAGCGAGCGGGCAAGGCTAGCTTTGGTGGCACCATGGGCTCAGCCTCACTCAAGCTTCCCTTTGGCACATCAATGAGCATCTCCACGGGCACTGCTCTTCAGGCTTGCAGTGAGAGAGAGGGGATGAGGGGAAAGGAGAAGAGGGGAGGGAGGAACAGAGAGTCAAGGAGGAGGGGCCAGGAAAGGGAAGGCAAGAGAGGGTTTTGTGTTTTTTTTTGAGGTGAACTGTCAACAACTTTAATAGACTTGGATGGTGTCCACCAAAGCAGACCGACTTGGGGATCCCCGAGGGCTCCAGCTTCTGTAGTTCAGTGTGGCCAAAGTTCTCTTGGACCAGTTCCTGCCTTGCCTGCAGAACGGAGCCTACAGTGAGATGTCCCCAAAGCAGCAGCAGCTCACCACACCACTCAGGGCCTGATCCTGCAGGTGGGAGTGCTGTGGCTGGGTATTCCTCTTTTCAAAACTCCTGAAACATAGTTTTGTACTGAAGAGGCAGAGTACCTGCTCCAGAGTCTCCTCAACAACTGTGGGGATGACACCTGTACAGACAGCCTGCCTGGGCCTAGAACACACCAAGCCCTTTCAGGCCTCCAGGCCTTTGCATTGCTGTTCCCTCTGCCTGGAACAGACCTCCCCCAGCCCCCGGCTCATTCCCCTTAATTTAACTTTCATTTGGTGCTTGCTACATACCTGGCTCTATTCTAAGTACTTTACATACAGCAACGCATTTAATCCTCATAGCAACCCTATCAGGTAGGGTTATTATCCCCAGTTTACAGATGAAGAAACTGAAGCCCAGAAGATTAAATAACCTGACCGTGAAATATATTTAGTTGTCAGAGGGGCCAGGATTCAAATCCAGGTGGTATGGCCCCAGGGTCTGCATACTCATACACAAAGTTACCCAGCCTCTTCCAGTGCTGGGCTACCCGCCCTCAGTTCTCGGCATGACTGGTTCCCTCTCTCTACCTCTCCATGGTTCAGACAGGCCTTCCTGTCTGAAGGTTCAGGCCTTCCCCGCCCACCCTCAAGTGGAGCACCCCCCCTTACCTTCTCTCACATTACGCTGCTTATTTCCTTCCCAGCCCTTTGCACCACCTGTAACTATTTATGTATTTACTTGTTTATTATGTTTCCCCAACTAGAATCTATACTCCAGGAATGCAGGGATCTTGCCTTTTGTTCCAGTGTATTCCTGGGGTACCTGGAATAATTCTCTGGCACAGAGTAGGTGTTCTATGAATACCTGTTGAATGAACAAATGAAGGACAGTACTGTGGATGCTACATGGTGCTACCCAGGGACGTAAGGTATTGCAATGTTGTTCTTTACCCCCCTGTCCTAGTCTCCTTCCTTGGCTACTACAAATGCCCCTGCCTACGCTAAGGCAGACGGGAGCGGCACCCAGTTTCCCAGTATACATGGATAAGGCTGATCTATTTATAACTGTGTCTGTCAAATCCCCCAGACTGGGGTCCTTGAGCACTAATGATAAGCTTGTGGAGGCAGGGATTCCATCTTCCAATTAACCCCTCTGTGGCCTCCCACCACTTAACAGTATTTACAAGGCATTGGCTGCCGTTAATGTCAGTGTTTGGTCTGAGCACGCACCATATAACAAAAAGCCCCTGCCCCTTGAATCAGGAGGCATCTTGAATACAAATCACACTGTCACAGGAACTCCATCCTGGTGGTGAGGTTCTAAGTCAACACAGATTGCTAAAACAAAAGTACTGTTTATATACTCCAACACTTAGGGAGCTTGCCTGTGAACTTGCTAATAAGAGGAACTAACTTATCAAACACCCATTGTATGCAAACACTCTGTTAGACACTTTTACACCCTGTGATCTCATTTAACTCTGTGAGTTTGGAATTATTATTACTCCCACTTTACAAATGAGAAAAGTGAGGCTCAGAGGTCCAACATCCCCAAACCAGTGTGGATTCCAGCCCAGGGTCAGAGCCTCCTGAACCTCTTTGCACTGTCCTCTGAAGTGTTCTGCCTTGTCTTGTGCTTCCACCAGACTCGCTCTTCTCCATCCGGGTCCTGTGCTTTCCTGCCTCCGTACCTGTGCTCATTCTAGTTCCGTGACCTAAGGTGGCCTTTCTGCTTTTCACCACCTGTTGAATCCTCTTCTTCCTTCCACCTTCCATGGTGCAGACTTCCCCAGTCTCCCCAGTTAGAATTCACCCCCGTCAGTGTTCCCAGAGGTCCCAGGGTTTAGCGCCCAGAATGCCCTGTGGTATAATCCTCTTTATTCCTCACTAAAATCTGAGCTCCTTGAGGGTAGAGCCTGTCAGTATTTTTCCTGTTTGTTTCCTCCTGAATAAGTTGAGAAAATTCTTGCTGAACCATTGAAGAATGAAGAGGAGAAAGACTGGTGGCATTTGAATGCATCTGAGAGATCAAAGGCTCTGGACAAATTAGCTTCAACTATATAGTTCAGGAAAGGCAAACTTATGTGCCACAACTCTGCCATTTTCCTGCTCCAGTCACAAAACACTCTCACTAGTCCTCTGATTTCATAAAGCTTGAAACTTAAAACCAGGAAGTCTAGGAAGGAAATAAAATAATAAAATCACTTCCATAAGAATCCTTTCATAGTAATGGATTTCACCCACACACTGGGTAGAAACTAACTGCAGCACAAGGGGGATAAGAGATTGGACAAAAGCACAAAGTTCACCTTCTAGGATGTCGCAGTTAACTACCTTGTGTTTGTTCTGCTGTGGCTGCACCAGAATTCACCTGTCCTAGAAAATATGCACTTGCGGAACTGTTGGCCTCTCCAATCACTGCTATGTTGAACACCCACCAAAGGATGCCTGACCTGTAAGTTATTTTGATTCGTCTTGATTGGAAAACATCTCAGCCGTGGCTTTAGACTAGATAGGAGAAGATGCTGGCCTCTGTGTCAGGACCTCTAGATCAGTGCATTACTTTTCCCCCAAACAAGTATTTTGAGGTTTTTACTAAAATAACTGACTCACAAACAGAAATGCTTCCTGATCTATAAGCCACTTTGAAAACAAATCATTATGCCGTTGAATATTTTATGATGGTCCAAAGCACTGAAGGAGGGAAGGCGAGCATTCACCAATCCTTACCATGTCTATTTCGGGACTCCCAAAGCAAACTGCAAATACCTCCTTTATTTTCTTAACGCCCATTTGCAAGTGCTGGGTGGATTCTTGGTGAAATATTGCCTCTGTGCAAACTGACCCCAAATTCAGAGACCCGGACATTTCACTTCTGCACGTTTACCGCGGATGTATCTCAATGATGATCTAGTGCACAATGCCTCCCCGCCCGCCCCATTTTATAGGTGGCAAAACCGGGAGGGGTATTTGCCCAAGGTTACCTAGTCAGTGGAGGGCAGAGGAGCCACCAGGAGCCAGGGCCCCAACTCCAAGCCCTGGGAGCATCCTTTATTTCCAGAGGCTGACTCAAAACCCCTCCTGAAGCTCAGCCAAAGCTGCTGCAGATAAGCTACGTGAACCCCGATACTGACTTCTGTAGGTCCCAACATTCCTCTCCACCCCCAAGGAGCTGTGGAGCTGAGACACTCAGGGTTGCCCCTCGACTCACAAAGTGGCAACACAGGCAGGGCGGTTCAGGTGATCGTCCCTGGCGAACCCCTCCCGGTCCAGGTGTAGCCGTCGAGATCCAGCAGGGCAGGCTGGTCCGAGGTCACTCAGAAAGTTGGCTCTGGCCGTGGCCGCACCTGAACCCTGGTCTCCCACCGGCCAGTTTGCCGCTCTTTGCACTATACCATGCAGATCTCGAAATCTTAAGCAATACATTGATGCTGTGTAAAGATTTAACCTTTGCAGGCCCTGAGCGAGACCGCGGACGCGCCCCCCGCCGGGAGTGGGGGCACGAGGACTGGAGGCGGGCGCGGGTCACCGGGGGCCGGAGGTGCAAGCGGAGCGCACGGCGGAGGGCGGCGCGGAGGAAGCCGCGGGGCAGGCAGTCTGCAGTTCCCGGAGGCGCAGGCCCGGAGCGTAGGGACCGGCAGTCCCCCCAAAACTTTGCGGCGCCGGGACCTCGCCCTTACCTGCAAGGAGGCGCCACCCGCGCGGACGCGGACCTGGCGGGCTTGACGCTCTCGGCGAGGGGCGGCCCCGCCCGGCGGCGGGCACGGACGCGGGCAAGGCTCGGCCAGCGGCTCGGCTCGGGTTCGGCTCGGGCTCCGCCTCCCGCGCCGCGGCTGCAGCCGGAGGGGGGGCGCACAGCCAGGCCGCGCCCGCCCGCGCCGTCTGGCCGCGGCAGGTGCTGAGGCTGCAGCTGCGGGGCCGACAGCTGCCGGCGCCGCGACCCTCGCCCCGGGGGAGGAGCCCCGCGCGCCGCCTCCGCGGGCCCGGGAGGTCCCGGCCCGCCGCAGTGGGCGGTCCCGCTCCCACCCGGGCCCTGCCTCCGCCGGCCTTCCCCAGCTCCCGCGTGGGCACGCAGCGTCCGCCGGTTACCCACCGGGAGACTGAGGCCGGGAGAGGAAGGGGCTCCTCAAGGTCACCCGGACCGGCGGCGGTGGCGCCAGAACAGGAACCCAGGAGAGTGCCAAGGAACGACCCCCCTTTCTCACACCTCCCTTCCCCTGGCTCTTGTACTCCAAGGCGTTTTGAAGAGCTCCAGCTACACGGGACTCTGCGGGACGCAGATGATCCCGACTGCCCCCCCTACACACACACACACACACACACACACACACACACACACACAGCCCCTCGGGCTGAGGGGAGGTGGAAGGGGTGGGCCCACATATGGCACTATGGTCCACCTACCCTGCCTCTGCAAACTCCTTCTGCTCTGGGGCACTGGTTCCTCCGATCTCTCTAGCCACTCCTTCCTAGTCTTCTTGAGGGCTTCTCAAACCCTAAAACCCTAAAATGTTGGGGTGCCCTAAGGACTCTGCACTCAGCCCTTTTCTGACTCCCTGGGCTACCCACCCACCCCTCTGGCTCCTGTGCTACCACCTCTCTATCCATCCCCGCCCCCCACCCCGTTTGCATGCTTCTGTCAAAGAATTCTTTCTTGTCGAAATAGCTACTCAACACCTACTAGGTCCCTGTACTGTGTTAGACGTTGGAGATACAGCCTCGAATAAAACACAGTTCCTACCTTCACAGAATGTACTGTCTAGCAGACTGCTAATACAGTGCAGTTCCTGTAACCATTGTGTGATCCTAGGGGGCCAAGGGGGGCATGGCAGGTGGTGCCCACACTGGCTGAGGGAAGACTGCCTCCTGGAGAAGATGCCCTCCAAACAGAAACCTGAAAGGCCAACGGGGTTGCCAATGAAAGGGACCAGTGTGGAGAGAGCCTTCTAGGCACAGACCGCAGCCACAAAGACCCCCAAGGTGAGAGAGAGCCCAGTGGGGAGGGTCAGGAGCCCAGAGCTGAAGCAGCAGAGTCAGCAGGGACCATGGGAGGAGTTTTTGAGTAGGGAAGGGGTGCCATCAATGTTCGATCATTTTGGTGGTGGAATGGAGCACAAATATAAGTTCACAAGTGTGTCCTCCTTTCCCGCCCCAACCCAAAAAACCCCCAAAAAACAAACCAGCAGCACTGCAGCAGTTGGAGCTGGAGCCCAACTGGCCTGGATGAAGAAAGGCCCTCCAGCACCCACCTCCTCTCATCCTTCATTCTCAAATCCAGGCCTCTATCCAAAAACGGTCTCCTGAGAGTCTCCATTTTTAAAAGGCCTCCTAGGTACCTCCACCCAAAACTCCCTTTTCTCTCAGTGCCCCAGCTCCTGTGCACCCAGATCTATGGGCTGAGATAGCCCTTCACTCCTTGGGGTCTGCTTCCATCACCTGTCTCCTCTCCAGTTAGAGTGTACAGAGTTCTGCCCCCACAATAAGCACCATTAGGGAAAGTGAACAAAGATGGAAAATTCTGAAGCCATGAGGAAATAAAGTAAGCTTCTAAAAAATTAAATGTTGTACCTCTCCATATTGTTGCTTATAAAACTGCATGTGAATCTACAATTATCTCTAAATAAAATTGTTTTAAAATTATGTGTTGTAGATAAAGATTAATAATCAAATTACTCTCCCAAATGCATATTAAAGACCGAAGAGTTCACTTGTCAAAAAGGAAAATAAAAACTCAACCCTCTTGTCCAGTGAGTACAAATTTCGCCCATGGAATTTTGTCCTGTCCTTCACAATGTCCTAGCTGCCCATGCCAGAAGTGTCTGCATCTTCAGGTGCTTTATGTATATTTGTGTCAACAATTTCACCTTTGGCCCCTGAGTTCCCACTCAGCCATTCTGATCCCTCATCCCCCTTCAGCCTTCCTTGTCTGCCTGCTGCTTAAATACCAAGGCTGCTCGTGTCCCCTCTTGGTCTCTTTTCTCTCTTCACCCTAACTGAGCAGTTCTATCCACTGCAATTCTGTTCTTCAGCTCAGACCTTCTGTGCTCCAAACCCAGAGACACAACTGGCTGCTGCAACTCCTGAATGCCCCTCAGGTGCCACAGTCTCAACAGAGCCAAAACCAAACTCACATCTTCCTTAAACTACCCCTTCTGCATTGCTTCCATATCTCAACTGGTAGTGGGACTTAAACCAGAAACCAAGGGAACATTCTAGACTCTTCCCTCTTCCTGGCCCTCATATCCTACTGGTCACTAAATCCAGTCAACTCTGTGTCCATAACATCTCTTATACTCATCCCCTCCTCTTTATCCTGCTGCCCTTGCCTTAGTTGGAGCCTCACCATTTCTTGGTGAAGCTGTAGTAAAAGCCTCCAGTCTTGCCTATTAGCAATTCATCTGCCACATGCTGCCTGTAACCTTTTTAATCCATAAATCTGACAAGTCACTCTCCTGCTGAAGGTAACTCCATTGTTCCTTCTTAGCCTGGCAATAAAGCTCTAACTCCTTAGCATGGCATGAAGCCCTCAGCCATCCAATGCATTACTGCTGCAGCCCCATCTCCACTTCACCCCATACCTGCACACCGAAAACCTCATGTTCCTAGGGCAATTGTACTTTATAATAGTAAAAATAGCTATAACTTATGCTACAGGTCACTTTTTTAAGTGCTTTACATACAATATCTCATGTAATAAAAGGCATAGAACACTGTGCTAAAACAAACAGTCTCAAGCCAAACTGCCTGGGTTCAAATCCTAACACAGCCACTTGTTAACCTATGTAATCTTGGGAAAGTTCCATAAGCTCTCAGTTCTAGGTTTCTTCCTCTGCAGAGGGAACATAATAAGATGACTTGCAACCTAGGCGTGATCTATAAAGAGTTATTAGAGATGAAACAGCATTCATTACCTGCTAGCCAGCACTATTAGTGATGCTTATAATCAGTATATGCCGTGAAGATTACTATGCTCCTTTTACAGAGAAGGAAACTGAGGCTCCAAGAAGTAATGCCACTTACCTACGAATCCACGGCTTTAAAGTAGCTGCACTGGTATCCATCTGGGATTCTAAATCCCATACTGCCAAATACTTTGCATAAGCTACTGCCTCGCTCTGGGAGCCTTCCCTATTTCCCCATGTTTACCACAGCCTGCCAGACAAAACTCTTCTTCCTCCTTTAAATCCTGGTCAAAAATATCTTCCCCTCTCTGAGGTCTCACCAGTCCCTCCTTTGTGCCTGGGCTGTGCTTGGTATATTCTTTTTTTTTATAAAAGAAAAACGTTTATATATTTCAAAAGCTTAGATAAAATCAGCAGAACCAAAGGCTGTGCTTGGTATATTCTTCACACCACACCTCACCACAATGGTTTATTTACGTCTGTCTTTTTTGAGACCTCCCTGTAAAAGACATTATCGTCTTTATTTTCATCTTCGTAGAACCCCATAGATACTTGTTAAATGAATGAATACATGAATGAATAAAATATACATTAGATTCTCAAAAGAGTTTTACCCTAACAGCTGTCATTTCAATATAGATCACTTTTAATCTCTGTTTTTGTCATTCTGAAGTCATTTTTGGTGAGAGGATTACATCTAATGATCCAATATTCATATAGAGCAAGACACAGCAAGACTGAAATTTCTCATATTGCTATTTGGTCATGTCTTGTCCCTCTCAGATGTCTCTCCTTTTTTTAGTGACACTGTGTAATAACCCATGATGAGAAGCTGTGTTGCATCCTAATGAGACTTCCTGACTAAAACATCTGAGGTTTGAATTTATTTCCCATAAGTACCATTTCAGCTAAAAGTCTGCTTTCCCTATGGCATGAATGTGTTATTATTTGTCATCTGCTAAGTGCCCATACCTTCCCTTTATCTGTATTAATCTCCTTTGCATTCAAATACTTTGGAGAGCTGACTTATTAGTAAGCTTTTCTATACAATTTCCTTCTTAGAATGCCTAACTCTTCCTGACTTCATATCTATTGTTCCCAAAATAGAATAGTTTACTGCTTCAAATTTCAGCTTTACTGTCTTCAGTGATTTAGGACAAGTTTCTGCTCTTCCTCAGAATGATCAAATTCCATACAATAAAAACAAACAAACAAACAAACAAAACCCCAAACCTGCCCTGTCATTTTGTATGGAGTAGTGTTTTAAAATTAGATGTTAGAAGCACTTCTTTTGTATACCAGAATACAAGTAAACTGGCAATTTTAATGCCTTTGTATCAAATTAACTGAAAGCAGTGCAGGTGGAAAAAAGAATGCTGGTCTGGGAAACAGAAAAAAAAGGGAGGGGGTTCCAGTGCTGTCCTCCAAATCCCCTCACTCTTCAGGCTACAAAAGAAAGGAAAGGAGGAGTGGGACAGGATGACCTTCAAGGTCTCTTTCAGATATAAAATGGCATGGTTCCTTAATGAGCCTCCAAGTGGTCATTCATTCAACATTGTTGAGTGCCCTCCTATGAACTTATGCTTTTTGAAGTATAGTGATTTAAACATCAATCCAGACTGGATAGAGAATGGAATGTTTTGGTTAAGGCAGTATTATTATACTACATAAACTGATGACATGTTTTTAATATTCAAGCTCTAGTTAATAGTGAACTATAATGAAGACAGTTTCATTGAGATTTAGGTGAGCCAAGACTCATGGACTGTTGGAGTATTGCAGCAAGACCACTAGGAACATCCATGCCAGCATTCGTGGCCAGCTGCTTGTAGAAAAGCAGTGCCCTAGAGTTCTAGAACTTAGTTCTGTCCTTAACCTTGCCACGTGGCTATGGGAAAGTCACATGACCTCTCTGGGATGCAGTTTACTCTTTTGTAAAAGGAGGGAATGATACCTTGTAACTACCTTAAGGAAGTTAAATATTAAGTCAGAAAGAGAGGTTCTGCTGTTGTCTGAAAAAGAGACTGGGTGCTTATCAGGAGGATTATACTACCTCTTGAGGACAAGTAAATTAACAACAAGTATATTACCTCTTGTTGCCCTACAGGGAGAAACGATGGCATAACAACAACATGTTCTTACTCCCAAGACTCTAGGGCACAGAGGCAGACATTCACTGCTCATGTCTTAAAAATGAATTGTCCAGTTCACTGTAAAATACTAAGAATAGGGAGTTAGGCTAGAAAGTCCACTGTCTGTGTGTTAGTGAAGAGAGATCAGTCTCCCAGTACTTTCCAAACCTTACATGATCTCCTGTCACAGTCATTCTCTCAAAGATGACCTATTTTTCCTTTTGGGGGAGGGGTGAAGGGTGGAGGTGTGGAAGACACATCTTCCTTCTGGATTGCTTCCTTAGCTCTCATATAAGCCTTGCCTGCTTAATCTCTTTTCCTGTTCCTAATTACATTCTCTGCTCCTTGATAAAACTGGTATTTGAATCTATTGCTAATGCAATAGACTTAATGACTTGGTTGGAAACAGAGAGAAAGGATGGGATATTTGCATAGGGTTGGGAATGGTTATCACAATTAAAAGAAATATATTAGAGATCTTTATGTCTCCTGTCAGATGTTTTTATCTCATTCCTTACATGATAAATCCTTCAGTGTTCTGAGGGACAGCTTTGAAACTATATGAGTGGCTTTAGCATCTTTTACTCTTTCCTTTTTACCTCTTTTTAAAATTCTCTTTTCTTCTGCTAGTTCAGCTTTTGGAAGATCAGCTCCTAAGAAGAAGACATGCCTTTGAGGTTGTGGCCAGTGTCTGGCATGGCCCTACTCTGGTCTTGCCAACTATGTCTGCTCCAATTCCCACAGGCTTGATCCTGCTCTGAACCTACTGGATGACTGCAACTTCACACCACTGCTCTGCTCCCCACGGCCCCAGGAGCGGATGCCACCATCTCTCCATCACCACTTTATTCATCTCCTTTACCTTTTCATTGCACTTTACCGTTTGGAAAGCACTAGACAGAGCAATCATCTCATTTTATTCTCTCAATAGCTCCTTGAGACAAACATTATGACCCTCGTTTTACAGACAAAGAAAACTAAGACAAGCTCAGAGAAGTCAAATGATTTGCATGAGGTCATAGAGCTGGTGGTAAATGGGATCCAAGTTCAGGTTTATCTGGGTAATACAGCTCTATCCTATGGGGAAAAAAGATGACTGCAACAGAATTGTAATATGGAAAAATTTCCTAAATTATTTTAGGATGACTATCCAAGGGGATTCTTGCACCTAGAGATGGGGGCTTGCACCTAGAGCTGACACTGTTTCTCTCACTCAGCTCTCTGTAGAAGTCACTCAAACTGTGAGACATACAGTGAATAGAGAGGGTAGGATGCTAGGGCCTACGGCTGAAGCCTAAAGGAAACCTCACACATCCTGGGGAGACCGAGCCAGTGCAGGACTGGTGAAGGATGGTGTCTCTGCCACACTGTTTAAAATTGCAGGGAGGACCAAGGCCCAGGAACCTGGGAAGTACCTGCTTCACTAGTGAGCCTGCAGCAAAGGCTTTCAATTCCGAAGCTACCTGAGGGGCCCAGCTGGCCCCAACTGAATAGGACCCCTTAGCAGGTGAGGAGGAACTGTCCCTGCCCACTTCCTGCACATAGCCCTGAGTGAAGGCCCCGATTCCACTGGGGCTCACCTCCCTAGAAGGGAATGCCACAGGTGGGCCAGACTACCCCTCCCAGGGCCACTACTAGCTTGTACAGCATCTTAAGGTGGATTAGAAAAAGGCATCCCCCTCAGCTGCTCTTGTGCAAATGAGGAAGTAATGTTTCCTTCTTTCAGGCAGATGTAGCTCCACACCAGGGTAAACAGCTCAGCAAGTTGATTTTAGCTCTTAATATTCTCTCAACCAGGTACCCCTGTGTGGCAAACAACTTACACATTGGCACGCAGCAGCCCAACCCTTTCCCATTCATACCAGGAGTGTCTGAAGATCCTAGAAGCCTCTCCCACGTCACCTCAGCCTGAGGGACCCAGCTGACCAGCTTTGTTCACCATTAGGTCACTGGAGAAAAGGCATCTTTCTTTCCTTTCACGATTGCTCAGCTGTTGCTATCCAAGAGGCCACAAGAGCCTTACTTGCCCAGGTGCTGGTATGAGTAGCCAAAGCAGATCAGAGATCAGTTAAGGGGCTCAATCGCTTAAAGGAGAAAGACCAAGCTAGATAACTAAAAGAGAGGACTCATATTCAGATAGATTTAAAATAAGAAAAAGTAAGTTTTGAAAATAAGAGTTTTAAGGAGATTCAAGTAGAGATTGGGGGAAAAGTGATAAGAATGAGGGAAAATGGTTTTTGGAAGTAAAAAAAAAAAATTTCTAAATTTAAACATTTCAATTGTGGAAGCAAAGAATAGAATGAACACCACCAAAAATTGATTTAATGGTCTGAAAGATGAAAAAGGAGAACAATCCCACAGTACCAATCCAAAAATACAAAGAAATGGAAATTATGAGGGAAAAATTTTTTAAAAAACATGGATGAAGTATCTAGGAGATATGCAAATAATAGGAGTACCAGATGGAGCGAAAATAAGAAGAGAGCAATGCAACAACCAAAGAAATAATAGGAGAATTGTATAGGCTTCCAGAAAATTGAATTTTCAGATAGAAAAGACTCATTAAATGCTACAGAGTAGTAATTTAAAAATACATACCTAGGAATTCCAGTTCTGGACAAGATGCAGGAGATACATTTCTCCCTATTCCTCCTGAATCCCTAGACATAACGTATAAAACAAAGGTAAGAAAACTCTGAATGATGGAGAAAGCAGACTAGTTAGGGACCTCAGGACTCAATGAACAACATGACCATGAATTCCCTAGATTTTCTTTTTGCCTCCTATATACATCCCAGACTGGGCACTAGAGAAGCCCACAGCTAAGAAATGCCAATAGGTACAGACAAAAACAGCCTCAAGAAAAGTCTGATCTCCATTGTCAAAGGAATGGGAAAGAGCAGCCTAATAAGACAGAAGCCTTTGTGATAAAACCAACCCTATTCCAGACAAACACCCTAGAAAAAAATGACACACAACACTCCTACTCTCCTACCCCTGGTCAGTAGAGGCTAAATGGGGAACTTAGACTTTCACTGCTGCCCATGAGGTAATGAGGCAGTGTTCCCTTTCCCCACCAGTACAGTGTCAATTGAGGCTTGCTAAAATAGAAGATGCAAATAAGATCCAGAATCCATAACATGATACCTAAAATGTCCAGGATACAGCTTTTAAAAATCACTCATCGGGCTTCCCTGGTGGCGCAGTGGTTGAGAATCTGCCTGCCAATGCAGGGGACACGGGTTCGAGCCCTGGTCTGGGAAGATCCCACATGCCGCGGAGCAACCGGGCCTGTGAGCCACAACTACTGAGCCTGCGCGTCTGGAGCCTGTGCTCCGCAACAAGAGAGTCCGCGACAGTGAGAGGCACGCGCACCGCGATGAAGAGTGGCCCCCGCGCACCGCAATGAAGAGTGGCCCCCGCTCGCCGCAACTAGAGAAAGCCCTCACACAGAGACGAAGACCCAACACAGCTGAAATAAATAAATAAATTTATAAATGAACATCTAAATATAAAACTTAAATCCCTTCCATCCCATTTGTGCACTCTAAACAGGTCAAATTACATAGCTAAGGCCATGCTGCCTCTAACACAGAATCTTATTAGATGTTAAAAAAAAAAAAAAAAAATCACTCATCATACCAAGAACCAGAAAAATCTCACCTTGAATGAGAAAAAGACAATCGACAGATGCCAAAATGGAGAAACTACAAATTTTGGAATTACCTGACAATGCTTTTAAAGCAGCCATAATAAAAATGCTTAAAGAAGCACTTATTGATTCTCCTGAAACAAATGAAACTATAGAAACTATCAGCAAAGAAATAGAAGTTATAAAAAATAACCAAAATAGATATTTCATAACTGGAAAATGCAATAAAAGGAGTGAAAAACTCATTGGACAGGCTCAATAGTAGAGTGGAGATAACAGAGGATAAAAGTCAATGAACTTAGGACAGATTAATAGAATTTAACCAGTCTGAACAACAGAGTGAAAACAGACTGGGGGAAAAAATTTAAGAACACAGTTAAGCTAAAATTCATATCATCAGAGTCCCAGAAGGAGAGGAGAGAGAGCGAGAGAAGGGGAGAGAGGGACTGAAAAAGTAGTTGAAGAAACAGTCTCTGAGAATCCCCCAAATTTGGCAAAAGGCATAAGCCTAGATTGAAGAAGCTGCACAAACTCCAGAAGGGAGAAGCTCAGAGAAAATTAAAGAAATCCACAGACTTAAGTCCTAACATTTCAATAATTATAGCCATCATAATTATACTTCTAAAAGCTAAAGACAAAAAAGAGTCTTGATAGCAGAGAGAAATGACACATGACTCAGAGGGGAACACCAATTCAAATGACAACAGAATTCTCATGTGAAACCATGGAGGTCAGAAGGAAGTGGTGCGATGTTTTCAAGTGCTGAATGAAAACTGATGTCAACTCAGAATTCTATATTCAGTAAAAATATCCTTCAGGAATGAAGGTGAAAAACTAAGATGAAGAAAAACTAATATAATTTGTGACCAATAGACCTACCCTAAAAGGATGACTACAGGAAATTCTTCAAACAGAAAGGAAACGATAAAAGAAGGAAACTTGGAATATCAACTGTGAAGAAAGAATAACAGAAAAGGTAAAAATATTGGGTAATATAATAGATTATTACTTTCCTCTTAAGTTTTTAGATTTATGTTTGGTGGGAGCAAAAATTATAATATTGTCATATGTTCTTGGTGTATATAGAGGTCATATTTAAGACAATTATATTTAAAAGGAGAGAGAATAAATAAAGGGAACTAAATGCACGTTTTACTCGAAGTGATAAAATGTCAGCACCAGTAGACTGTGACAAATTGTGTATGTATAGTTTAATACTTGACCAACAACTAAAAAACTATACAAAGAGATATACTCAAAAACACCACTGATAAATCAAACTGGAATTCCTAAAAATGCCCAAGTAATCCACAGGGAGGCAGAAAAAAGAAAAGAGAAATGGAAAGGGGGGAACAAACAGAAAATAAGTAATAAAATGTCAGACTTAAGTCTTAACATTTCAATAATTACATTAGAAGTAAGTAGTCTAAATACACTAATTAAAAGACAGAGATTGACAGAATGGATTTTGCCACGTCCTGGTAAATTTTCTGAACTCCAAGAATAAAGTATAAATGTCATAAGCTTCTAGACAATGTAAATAGCTTACTTGTGACAGAAAGAGAGCTCTCCAAAATTATTTTGTGGACCCTACTGTCCTTGTTAAGATTTATTGAGACCTAATATTTGTTAGTCATAAGCATTTATGTTATCTCATTTTAACATAATTCTATGAGGTATATATTATTAGTACCTTTATTTTATAGATGAGAAAACTAAGGCTAACTTTCCCAAGGTCACTTAATTAGTATGTGTGGCAGAGCTTAGATTCTAACCCAAGGAGTCTAATGAAAGAAACTAAAGAATAAGTACAAGTTAGCTACCTGGGGAGGAGAGAGAAGATAGACCTCATAGGCAGAGAGAACAGCCTATAGGAAGGTTCTGAGGATGGGAAGGAAAACCTATTATATGCAAGGTGTTTAAAATATAATATTAATAATCACAAAACTCCAATAAGCAGATATTAGGGTGTCTGTTATGCAGATGAAGAGACTCAGCAAAGTTAAGTAACTTGCTCAAAATCCAGCTAGTAGGCAATGAAGCCAAAATTTAAATCTGGGTCAGCCACCATCCCCTATTCGGTCAACAAACTGGAAAGGCTCTTGTAACATACTTCCCATGGTGATTGGCTTTGTCACCCCAATAGTTACCCTGTAGTAACCCAGCAATTAAAACCTTAAAGAGAAAAGAGTCTGTCCTACATTTCTGGGTGATTTTGTTCAAAGCTGCTCTGGGTCTGAGTGTCTTCATCTATAAGAGAGAGAATCGGGCTACATCAGTGTTTGTCTAACTTTGGCGGAGGGGAAGACAGTGGAATCCTTCATTCAGTGCAAATCCTATTAAACGGAGCCCAGTGTGGAAGACAGGTAAAGGCAGAGCAAACCTGATTGAAGGGGCAGTGCTAGCCTGGACCCTCTTCAGTTAAAACACTCTTACAAACCTAACTTCTGGAAATGGTGCATGGAGAGGCTCCAGGCACAGGGGAAAGTCTTGGAGGCATTCTCTTCCATCTTTAGTGTAGGCTAGGGAGAGAGATGGATGACCTAGATTTTCCTAAAAACAAGGCTTTATTCATGTTTTGTTACTATGTACTGTGTACTGCAACATTGTATTTCAGTCTGTTTTGAAACAGACAGGGATGTTCACAGGGATGTTCTGGGAAGGATGTGTGGTAGAGGCTTGAATTCCCAATTCTGTCCCTTGCTAGCTTTGTGACCTTGGACAACTAATGTAACCTTTCAGTTTTCTCATCATAAGGAGGAGATAATACTGACCTTGAAGAGTGTTGTGAAGACTAAATTAAATAATAAGGACAAAGTACGTAGCATATGATTAGGGGTGTTGTAGACATTCGATAAAATGAAGGTATTATTATGCACGTTGAAACTCCCAGATCCTGATACTTTAAGTCTGCTGTGGAGCGTGGGTCTGTCTGCTTTCTTTTTTCCTTTTTTATGAAAAAATTTTGATATGAAAAGAGATACTTTTTGCAAAGGAATACTGGAGGTAACAAATTTAAGGTGGTGAATTATGAAAAACTGTGTACTTGTTAATGACACTGAAGATATGTGTATTTTCATAAGCTAGACCCTGAATAATGACTGTTACACATGCTAATTAGCTTGAAACCAAACAGCAAGAGCATTCACCAAATAATCCATTATTAAAACATACATTTTTTTTTAAAGTAAAAGATGACTTTATGAGCCTAGAAGTGACAGACAAGGTTAACCTGACTTTACAGACCTTGTCTTATGCATCATCATGTAGTTGGGGGCATGGCCTGACCTCCCAGGGCCTAGGAGATCTAGGAGTGTGTTTTACTAGAGTCTAAAGTCATGGCAGGTTTCCTATAATGGACCCTGAATTCCTGCTATTTCCCATGGAGCTTAATGGGAGAACATTTCAGAGCATATGGTACTTTGTCAACTGATACTAATGTGTCCATTAGTGTGGCTCCAGAGGGAATTTCAGTTTATGCCCAGAGAATGAACACTTGGGGAACAGAAATATCTACTTATAGCCCCTGCCTTCCCCACAACTCTGTCCTCTGATCAGCCTCCCCCTCTTCTTTCAGTCCTACCAGAAAAAGATGTATGATAGGGGTGTGCCACTAGTGGTATCTGCACTATCCACACTTGAACCATAATCCCTTAAGGCACACCATCTTGATGTCCTTCAGAGCCCTTATGCAGACAATTTCTCATTTGACCCTCACAGTACTCCTCTGAGCTATGTATTGTTATCCCATTTCACAAACTAGGAAAACAGAAGCTCACAACAGTTAAACTATTTGCCTAGAGGTCAGAGGTAAGTGGCAGAGCTAAAGCTAAGTCCACTGTAATAGCCCAACCCCATGCTGGATGTGCAGACGTATCAACTTGGCCTGACTGGATCCTACGAATTGCTCACCTGAATCATGTATGGCCCAAATTAAATATATGCAAATTTATTCATTTATTCAAGTAACGTTGACTGGGAGCTTTTGGGTAAGGCACTGTGCTAGATGAGGGGGAGTATTGTCCTGGCAAGTGCAAGGGCTTTGGAATCATTCAGCACAAGGACATCCTGGCCCTAGTAGGTGCTCATTAAGTGCTAGTTATTATTAGTGAGAGACAGTTTGGAGCATAGAGAGATGCATCAGATGTGGTCCTGACCCTCAAAAGGCTCTAAAGTTTAAATAAATTATATGACCATCTGAAAAAATTAAAAAACTGAACCCCTTACTTCCTATATCTTACCCTTTATTCCTAAATAAAAGCCAAATGAATCAAATATTTAATTGGTGAAACCATAAAAGTACTAGATGAAAATATGGGAAAGGTTGCAAGCATTAAATAGAAGATGAATAGATATTATTACATAAATAAAAAATCCCACATGGAGGGGAAAACACTATAAACATATTCAAAAAATAAATGAAAAACTAGGAGGACTTCCCTGGTGGTCCTGTGGTTAAGAATCCGTCTTGCAATGCAGGGGACACCAGTTGGATCCCTGGTCGGGGAACTAAGATCCCACATGCCGTGGGGCAACTAAGCCCACACACCTCAACTAGAGAGAAGCCTGCGCACCGCAACAAAGAGCCCTCGTGCCACTATGAAAGATCCCGCATGCCGCAACTAAGACCCAACACAGCCAAAAATAAAAGAAAACAATTTAAAAAAGAAAAATTAGGAAAAATATTTGCAATACATGTGCCAAACAAGAGGATAATATCCTTATCCTTATTATATATCAAGTTTCTAAAAATCAATAATAAAAATACCAACAACCCAGTAGAAAAATAGGCAAAAGATAGGAATAGATAATTTATGGTAAAGCAATTATAAATGGCTCTAACATCGATAGAAATTCTCAATCTCACTTGTGAGAGAAATTCAAATAAAGATAACATTGAGATGTCATGTGTTACCTATCATAATATCAAAGATCAAAAATGTTCATAATACACTGTGTTGTTGAAATGTGAAGAAACAAACTCTTATACTTTATTGGTGGAAGTATAAATTGTTACAATCTCTGTGAAGAGCAATCTGGCAATATCTTTGAAAATTTTTAAAATGTGCATTTTAAACAACCTAAATGTCCATCATTAAAGGACAGGTGAGTTATGGTACATCCATTTAATGGAATGCCGTGTAACCAAAAAAAAAAAAAAAAAAAATAAGAAAGCTCTTTCGTACTACTGATTGAGAATGGTTTTCATGATATAGTCTTAATTTTTCAGAAAGCAAGGCACAGAATCATGAATATAACGTGGTACCATATGTATATGAAAAAGGAAGGAAATGGTTCTTTAAGAATAGATATGAAACTGATAACACTGGTTGACTCAGGGAATAGAACTAGAAGGCTGAGGACAGAAATGAAAGTTAAACTTTTCACATATACCCTTTGAATCTTATGAATCTTGAACTCTGTAATGGTGTTAAATATTTTAAAGTTTTGTTTGTTTTCCTTTTTTTTGTTTTGTTTTTTTTTGGTTGCACCGGTTCTTAGTTGCAGCAGGCGGGCTCCTTAGTTGTGGCTCGCCTGCTCCTTAATTGTGGCATGTGAACTCTTAGTTGCGGCATGCATGTGGGATCTAGTTCCCTGACCAGGGATCAAACCCAGGCCCCCTGCACTGGGAGCTCGGAGTCTTAACCACTGCACCACCAGGGAAGTCCCAATATTTTTAAGTTTTAACGCTGAAAAAAATCTTTTAACTCAGGAATTCCAATTCTAGGAGCTAATTCTATAGATGTATTTACACGTGTTCCATATGTACAAAGATATTCACTGCAGTATATTATATAATGGCCAAAGATTGGAGACATCCTAAATGTTCGCTAATAGAGGAGGGCTTAATAAATTATAGTACAGTCACACAAAGAGTTACATGTGTTCCTTAAAAAGAATAAAAAAAATTAACTTGGTAGCACTATGTGGGCTGATAGAGAATCATCTTAAACAGCTTTGAATGAAAAAAGACTGTATGTAGAATAGTCTGTATTATCTGCTTATGGTATGCTTGCATATGCATAGACTATTTATGGAAGAATATACAAGAAATTGCTAATCTTGGTTGACAGGGAGGGGGACTGAGTGGCTGAAGGACAGATACGGGAAGACAATTTTCTTTTCACTGTATATCCCTTCGTAGCTTATGAATATTTTACCATATGGCAAATACGACCTAATCAACAAAAAATGTTTAAGCACATTATGTTCAAAAATAGGGGAGTGAAAAAAAAAAATAGGGGAGTGTCTGGGGGGCTTCCCTGGTGGCACAGTGGTTAAGAATCCACCTGCCAATGCAGGGGACACGGGTTCGAGCCCTGGTCTGGGAAGGTCTCACATGCCGCAGAGCAACTAAGCCCATACACCACAACTACTGAGCCTGCGCTCTACAGCCTGCGTGCTACTACTGAAGCCCGCGCACCACAACGAAGAGTAGTCCCCGCTCGCCACAACTAGAGAAAGCCCACATGCAGCAACGAAGACCCAACACAGCCAAAAATAAAAAAATAAATAAAATAAAATAAAAAATTAAAAAAAAAATAGGGGAGTGTCTGTATTGAGTTGAATCTTGCCTCCCTGTGGGTTCTGCTTGTTGATTCAGATTCTATCATTACAGACATATGTAAACCAGCTTTAACCCCTCTCCTACTAGACTCTCTTGAGATATCTGGACACTCTGAGTCTTCACTTCCCCAGCCAAGCACCCTCAGAGTCCCAAACTGTTTGTTATACGAGAGTTCCTTCCTCATCCTACTCTCCATCTTTGGACTCTCTCAAGTCCTAGGGTTTCTTGGAAAGAGCATTACCCAAAACCAAGCACTGCTCTTCATGCAATGTAGTGGGCTGCTAATTTTGTAGGTAACAAAATGGAAATTTAATTTTTTAAAAAATGCATTTGCATTTATTTGATTGTAAGTGAAGCTTAAATGTGTTTTCATGCATTTATCAATATTTAATCAATAGTTATTAGTTTAAGTTTGTGGTCTTGGGTCCTATTTGAATATTGCTCAGATTTCAGGAGAGTTGTATCAAGTACCTGCTCAGTATTATTGCTGTTAGAACTTAAGTTAATCGGCAACATTTTGATTATTGTGTTTTTATATAAGCACTTCACCCAGCACTTGCTTCTCCATGGAGCAGCAGTGTGAAACAAACAAAAGGTGTCTAAACAACTGCTCATATATTTAAAAATACAGACTTCCATTGCCCTCCATTATCTTATGAGACTAATTGAGCCTAAAAGGATCCTGGTATGGAATATCAGCATTACAGAAAATGAATCCCCCTGTTCAGAATAATTGTTTTATAATACGTGGTTCTGCAAAGGCAAGGAAGGATTCTTTCTATTTCATTGTGTGCGTGTGAGACCAAGCTAGGAGGCAAGAGGCACATGCCTGGCCCTGGGCTGGGAGTTGGAATGCCTGGATCCTATTCCTCCATCAATCTCTGACTCTAGTCTCACTTGCCCTGGATCTTGAAACAGGTCCTGGGTATCTTGAGAACATCTCCCTCAGCCAAGGTGATGAGTTTCTTTTCCATGGGAAACAACTGTTTTGAGAAGGCAAAAGAATGGGTTATTTGGTCTATATGACTGGTTAGAGCAGCTGGTGTACTAGAACAACTATGGATGTAACTATGCATCATTTTCTCATCCAGAGAGCACCCAGATGATCCCTGGGGTTTCTTCTAAGCTCTGATACTCTGTGAGTCAGTTATGGGAAGGTTATCTTTGTGTCCCGTGCATGGGCTGAGTCCCAATCTGGGATAAGAGATTTCACAGACTGTAAGTCTCTGGAGGAACTAGCCTGTGGATGTTTGGATATAACTAGCCTGTGGATGTTTGGATATAGCTTCTCACCATTACCAGAAAAACACATGAAAGTTTCTGTTCGCCTCATGGTGTGCCACCCTCACAGTGTACGGTGAGCACTTTTAGATTGCTCACAAACTGCCCTGCAGCTTTAAAATCTGGACCCAAATCAGCAAAGGAAGCCTGATCAGCAAACCCAGAAAAGTATGGGGGCTCTCCATCCGTGGGCCTTCAGCCTCTGCAGAGGCTGCTGCAACATTAGCACCCTCCATTCATGAGGATGTGCTCCTAGGAGGTATGTAAAGTGACAGCATTGTATCAAACCCTGCAGAGGCTGTTTCAATCTTCAGTGAACATCTGCAGATGTCCTCTGTTATGGAAACGCATTATTTCAGTCAGAGGGGAAAAGTCAGAAATATGAGGGAAGATGATGGCTGTTTTCAACTCTTTGGAGGCCCATATGGTACAAAACAAAATTATGTGTGTTCTGTGAGCCTCACAGGGCAGAGCCACAACCAATGGGAGGAGGCTGGGAAGTGGGGCTGGAATCAATGGATGGAAGACTTCAGGAGTTAAGTCAGCCTTCTGTGTTCCCCAGAGCCTGTTCCTTGATGGGGCACATAGAGAAGGCCACATCTTGCTTCCTGGGCCTCAAGCTCAGGCACTAATAGCAATGCTCTGAGAATGAGGGCTGTGCTAGGGTTCCTCCTCTCATAGACTGGCAAATTTTCAACCAACGAGAGCAAAATGGGGCCCCATCAACTGTAGTGTTGGTAGACACAACAGAGTATTATCCGTAGAGGGGAGCAATTTGATTGGCATCCACCTCTACTCAAACCTGAGTCCCCAGGAATCCCTGACTCTATTTCCTTCTCTTACAAGGAAAACTGATGATGTGCAAGGTCCCTCTGAGCCCTACAGTTCTCAGTCTACAATTCTGTGTACTTGTAGCTACACCATCCATCCCCATCCACAGACAAATTACTGTATTACTCTAATACTGCTGCATTCCTGAAACACTTGAACAATACTACTCTAATAATCTGTGTCCAAATTATTAAAAGAATCTCTTGCCTCAAATTTTTTGATGACAAATCAAACCAAATCATTATGGGAGATGGGGAGAGAAGGTGTAGAACATTGTTCTTTCCTAAAGCCAGATGGAGAGCTTTGTTCAATTGTTTACTTTTCTATTAGATTTCAACACTGAATTTTCTTCACAACATAAAAATGTGTTTTAGAAAGGAAACAGAGAATTTTCATTAAGGAAAAAAGTTTGCTAGTTTGTCTTTAAATTATTAAGAAGGCAGAGAGATAAAAGTTTCTTTGACTATACTTGGAACTCTTAAACTGCCTGAGATGTTGTCTAGTCCAACTGCCTGCTTTTTCAGATGAGGTCTAAAGAGGGAAAGTAAGGTAAAAACTGCTCATTGCCTACCCAGTATCCATTCTGTACTTCCTCCTTAGTAGCAGAGTCCTGGGTATTGTGCCTAACCAAAACCTTACATTTCCTAGCCTGTACCTCGGATAAAGGTGCGCATTAGGATTTAAGAAGAAGTCGTGGGAATCTAAGGGAAAAAAAAAAAAAACCTAGTGGTAAGACGGGAATAAAGACACAGAGCTACTAGAGAATGGACTTGAGGATACGGGGAGGGGGAAGGGTAAGCTGTGACAAAGTGAGAGAGTGGTATGGACATATATACACTACCAAACGTAAAACAGATAGCTAGTGGGAAGCAGCCGCATAGCACAGGGAGATCAGCTCGGTGCTTTGTGATCACCTAGAGGGGTGGGATAGGGAGGGTGGGAGGGAGGGAGATGCAAGAGGGAAGAGATATGGGAACATATGTATATGTATCACTGATTCACTTTGTTATAAAGCAGAAACTAACACACCATTGTAAAGCAATTATACTCCAATAAAGATGTTAAAAAAAAAAAAAGAAGAAGAAGTCGTGGGAAGAGAGTCCTAGGAAAGATCTTTAATGGCATGCTCCCTTTTGCCCTTCCCCCTTTCTCCTTCCCATTGCTTGGGATGTGGATATGATAGCCGGCACTCTAACAGCCATTGGGACCATGAGGTGACCTTGAAGATGGAAACCTATGCTAAAGACTGTGGAACAACAAGATAAAAGAAGTCTGGATCTATAAGAAGTCGAGGTTATATATTATAATCTCTAGGGTAGCCACTAAAATGAAAGAATGTATAATTAAGAAATTCAAAGAGGGAAAAAAATGGAACAATAAAAAATAGTTGATTAATCCAAAATAAGGCAAAGAAGAATAGGAAAAAGAATATAACAGATGGGGCCAATGGCATAAGAATAGTAAAAAGGTGGCAATAAACTCAAATAAATCACAAGCCTAAATGGCTGGAGCTATCATACCTACACACAGACGTAAGATGGGATAATCTGAGCCTCAATAAGGATAATAAAAGCACTGGGTTGAAGCTCACTCAACATGTTTAAATCCATGAATTCATAATGATATATTTTTAAAACCTATTTGGTCACCTTTGGATGATGTTGGAGTAAACAAACAGGAAGAATCAAGTACTTATCCTGCCTTTCCTATATGAACTGTACCAGTTATATGCTGGTGAAGGTTTAACAACTAGCTCTCTAGGGGTGAAAAGCCCTAATTTGCATCATTTGCCAATTTCCATGGTGTAAAGGCTACCATGGCCAATTTCGAGCTAGCAATGTGACAGGTGAGCATGGGGTTGGGAAGAGATGTGTACAATCGGGTCTCATGAGCTGGCTGACTCTATCCCTGAGTAACAAAATACTAGTCAGTGAAGGAAAACATCTCTTTATCAAAAATATTCCACCCTATATGTGAAAAAGAAATGATGGAGTTAGAACATCACCATTTTGCAACTTCCAGTGAATTAGTGGATCTTGGCATTTGGCTCCCACAGCTGCTAACATCACACTAGGAGACACAACTGAACATTACGTGCCTCCTGATGAAAGAATCCTACGCTGCTTAGGGTCTTGCCAGTGGGAACAAACCCAAGTCTGTAGAGCCTCTGGATCCAGCTGCCAGTTTTGCAGGAAATGCAAAGAACATTGCATACGGGAATACATTGAACTGCACCATGAGTGTGCAATAGGCAAATCTAAGCTGTGGGAAACTTGATGGGTCAAATGGTCTAGGTTCTTTAACAGATAAATTGTTAGAAAAAGAAAGGAATGGAAGGGAGGCTGGTAGATTAAAAGAGATTTAAATGACATAACCAACTTCTTTTAATGGGCGAGATTAAAATATAGTGTCTAGGGATGCAGAGCTGGGTGATAAAACTATAGGAAGTGCAAGGACATGGTCATTCTAAAATCAGGAGAGTGATTATTTATGGAGGAATGGCGTTCAAACTGCAGCAGGGCACAGGGAGGGCCTCTGGGTTGGCTTGCATTCTGTTTCTTGGCCTAGGTCATAAGAACTCATTGAACTACATATTTGTATGTAGTTTTCTGGAGCTATGTATGATTTTACAATAAAGAGGTTAAAACAGAAGCCAGACAAAAATAGCACATACTAATAATTTCATTTAACAAAGTTCAAAACCAGACAAAACTAATTCATGTATGTTAGAGGTCAAGACAGTTGCTACCCTTGGGCAGGGCTAGTGTCTGGAAAGAGGCATAAGAGGGGTAATGTTCTACTTTTATATCTGGTTGCTGGACACATGGGTGAGATCATTTTGTGAAAATACAAGAGAAAATTAATCCATTGTGTGTTAATGCCACCGTTATTTTGGAATGTCTGTTATACACAGATGAACCTAATCCAAAATCCCAGGATGAGTTAATTGCAGGGTATCCTCTCTCCACCACTATCACTATGATGCACCTGCTCTGCAGATCCTAAATGACTAAACACAGCCCCAGTTGCTAGGGTTTGCATCAGTCTCCTCTCCGGAAAGCAGAGGGTCCTGAGCACCAGGTCTCCCACTGCCTCTGAGAATCACTCAGTAATTCCACGAGTATTACCGAGCCTGGACTTCTAGAATTACAGAGGTGAGTGACAGAGTCGCCGTCCTCATGGACTCAGGAGTTAGTATAAAGAAATGCAAAATCCGTGACATTATTATTTTAAACTGTGTTGTTCAAAGACCCTGATATTAAGATACACTTTAGAAATTCCTTAGAGTTTAGCACTAGGAAAACAATTTGTCTCTTTTGAAAAACTGACATACTTCCCTTTATCAGTTAATGAAAGCTATCTAACTCACCATGCATTTCTTTCTGCCTGGGCTGCCAAGAAAGTTAGAGTTACATTTAGTGCTAAATGACAGCAGCTTTTCCTGCCCAATAGCAACAACTCCCACAGCTTCACAGACCATCCCGCCTACTTCCAATCTCCGTTTTCTACTCAAAGCTCTCTCCTAAATTTCTGTCCACTTAAATTTCTTAGTAAAACAGATAAAACTTTACAATCTCATTAACAACCAAACGTTTTGCCTCATCTCTTACCGCTCATGCAAGCACCCTCTTTGCTTGTCATTTCATGATTTTCTCGTCATTTCTCAAATGTACCCTGCACTTGAGGCTCTAAGCATTTTCCTTTAAAAAAATTTTTAAACAGCTTTATCGTGCTATAATTTACATACCATAAAATTCACATTGTCAATGTACCCAAGTGCTTCTGAACATGCTGTTCTTTCCTTCCTTTTCCATTTAGTCATCTCCCATTCTTCTTGAAGACCTGGGCAGTGTCACCTCCTCTGTGAAGTCACACCCAGCAAACCCAGACAGACTAAATTTCTCCCTTCTGTAGAAGTTTATATTTGCCTCTATTATGTCATTTAGCCTATGACATTATTATTGTTTGTGGACATTGATATTGTGTCCACTAGTATGTGAGCTCCTTGAGGGCAGGCTGTGTGTCAAGGCCTTTTCCACCCATTACACTGTCTTCCAGAACAATAATCATTCCCCAGAAGTAGTCAAGTTGCCCAGAGGAAGCTGCTCACCCAGCAATGAATATCCTAGGGGCCACCACAGCCATGGGAGCTTTACCAAGAACCAACTGGATACCTTCTGCTTGAGTGTGCAGAATGCCTGAACTATGGTGCACACTGCACATGATTTCTAATTCCAGACACAGGGGTTATAAGAGAGTTTTAGACTTCAGAAAAGGATAGGGGTGAAAGCCTGACACAGAATGACTTCTAAGGAACATCAACAGTGCCAACAATATACTATATTTCATCGGCTCTAAGGCACCATCAATCGTAAGACACATCCCAATCTCAGAGGTAAAAAGATATGCTTTTTAGAGTCTGAGAAGTACGGTAAGTTACTTACTGCAAACCTCAAGGAAAAGCAAGGAGAAAGGCAGGGCAGGATGGAGAACTTTAAATACCCTAAACTTTGAAAAGGTTATACAGAGCCCACCATGTCCCCATCCCTACCCTGAGAATTTCAAAATTAAAAAAAAAAAAAAAGCCCTAAGCACCAAACTAAATATAAAGAGGTCTTAACAGTGTTCTGATTTTTTCCTATGAGGACTATGTACTTAATGTTTTTTTGAAAACATGAGATATCAAATGTTTCTAAACAAAAATAACATTGGTGGGTGCTTTGCTAGTGCCCTGGGCATGCACTTAGTGTGCCTACGATGGGCCACTGGCACTGGAGGGAGGGAATGATGAGGCTGTGACTCATATACAGCAACCTCACGACACTCCACAACCAAGCAGCTGTGCATTGGCCTAGAGCACCGACACCTGCCTCAATTGCCTGCATCTGCTTTGCGTGTGCTTCAATTACTTCATTTACAGAAACACAGAATAGCTAGTCCAGTGGGTCTCAAACTTGAGCATGCATCAGAATCTCCTGGTGGTCTTTTAAAAAGACATAGCTGGGCCCACCCCAGAGTTTCTGATGAAGCAGGAATTCACATTTCTAGCAAGTTCTCAGATGATGCCAAGGTTGCTGGTTCAGGGACCACACATTTAGAACTACTGACATGGTCTAAACTACTCATCTTACATAGAATAAACTGGAGCATTAAAAAGGGAAGAGGTTTGCCGAAGACCACACATTAAACCATGGTAAAGCCGGGCCTGGACCTCACCCCCTTCTCCTTATTATGCGAATGCCATGTGACTGCCCCTCACGTAGCTACATTAGTTGCCAACCCAGAGAATTAACGGGTCTGATAAGCACTTTGTATCTACAAAATTTGTTTTATATTTAAAGTTTTAATATAATTTCTAATAATCAAATGAGACTCCTGTGTCATTAGGTTTATTAGTGAAACAAACACATCCAGTCTAAGCTATTATTTCTGTTTGCTTTTAAAACTTCATTTCTCCTTCCTTGCCCTTTCTTTTTCTCCGTCCTTTTTCTCTCTGTATACATTCTTCAGAGCACTTTGCAGTAAGATTTCCCCCAAGACTAATATGTTTACAAATTCTCTTTTGTCTACATTCCAAGTGTCTCCTTCACATTTTCCAGTAAAACTCCATCCTGCTGCTGCCCCATCCATTATCGCAGAAGCGGAAGGAAGACAACCAGAACTGGAAGTAATGGTGCGCACAGCCTTGCAACATAAAGCACTACAAAAACCGTTCTGTGAAACCCAAATTCACAGCAACAGATAAAAAGACATATAATTGAAGGCATGTTAGTCTGAAAGTTATTTTCTTCGTTTAACAAAGATTTTTCTTAAGTGTCTACTATGAGCAGAGGAGCAAGCCTCATTAGTAATTAGGATCTACCAGTATTGGGTTTTCCTTTTTGTCTGAGCTTATGCTGCTTTTAACTGTGCCATATGTCATGGTCCTATTCCTGAGCACCTAATAACATACATCCTGTTCGTTGTTTAGGCTCTCAATAAATGTTTATTTAATTGAGTTGAGCTTAAGCCTGGTTGGACTCTGCTGATAACTCTTAGGAACCTCCTATTCTTCCCATTATTTTGAAGGCAGAATAGGCTATATATTTTCCCAACCAAAATCTGTCAACCTTGTGATAATGCCCAAGTACTTATCCTCCTCCACCCAGCATTCCAAAACTGGAGAGATTAGAAGTCACCCACTTTGGGGGAAGGCATGATGAAATAATATGAGTTGTTTAAAATGGAAATGATATAGCTGATTCCTAACACAACATTGTAAAGCAATTATACTCCAATAAAGGTGTAAAATAAATAAATAAATAAATTTTTAAAAATGGAAATGATGACTGGAGATGAAAGGAGAGGACTCTGAATGCTAAAACTCTCATGGACAGTGATGTGGGAAGATGCCACTGATATAAAAGTAAGAAACAAAACTTTGTCAGGAGAATTATTATTTCAGAAATTGAAGAAGGCAGAAAACAGAAAAGAAAAACTTAAAAGTTTCTCACGGATTTAATGCAGCTCTTTAGCCAGGAAAGAGAAAGACCAGGGAAATCCTGAAACTCAGGGAACTGAGATAAAGGGATTGGGCTGGAATTCAGAGGACCTTGAGACTGCAGTTTCAAACTGGGGTTGAAAGCGTGGAGAGTAAAAGAACTATGCTTTTTTGGGACCATCGGAGCTGAAATAAACAACTCTGGGCAAAGGTAAGAAAAGCCGGATTAGCAAAGATGGCCTGGAAGATGGAAGAACTGACAATGACAAGCCCAATTCTGTCTGAATCTCTGTTATGCTAAAGGGAATGAAGATAAACTTACAGTCACCTCTCTGCATATGATTTTACCCTCAAGATCTTCACACTCTTGGGCAAAGCAATCTCTACACCCTCAACCCATGCTTCTCAAACTTTAAAGTGCACACAAAACCCCTAGGGGCCTTGCTAAAACACAAATTTCAGGGCCTCGTCTCCCAGGGATTCTGATTCAGTAGGTCTGCAGCGAGGCCCGAAATCTGCATTTTTAACAAGCTCCAAAGGTGATGCTGATGGTGCTGATGGATGGACTGCATTTTGAGTAGCACTGCTCATACAGCCAACTTAGTGGGGTGGAGCATTCTGGGCTTGGAGGGCCAAAGCTGTGGGCACAAGAAGGTGTCCTCTTTGAGGGAGACAGCCCCCTCACGCCCTTCATGCCCAGAGATGGCTGCAGGGTGAAAACCACATCATCCTAGTTATCTCCCGCACACATCTCATCTTCATTCTCCACACCTGCAGTTCCTTTAGCTACTTACACGTTTTCTCCAGGTCCTTTGGCTCTGGAAGCAATGATATCAATAGGCCCTGGGGCAGGTCTGTGGCCAGGAGACCCCGTAAGCATTTAGGAGCTGCCCAGGGTTCAGGAGAGGTTTATTCGTGCTGATGTCGGAGACCAGCAATGGGGAGCACTCCCAAGAGTGCAGGAGTCTCCCAATGCTTGCCGGGCCAGCAGTCACAGGCCTTCCCTTAAATGACTTCTTGGCAGGCAGTTGCCTGCCTGCATTTCATCTAACAGACTTCAGCAAAATCAGAGCTCTGAATGCAAAATCATAAGTACTGGAGATGGAACCAGTATATAATATCTCCTCTAGGGTCTATCCCTGAGGGCCAGACTAAGAAAAGCAATTACAGTACAAGAACTGAGTCTTTTCACACATGGGATTTAGAGATTTCATACTGCTTTGAAGGGCTTTTCATCTTTCAGACTGTACCTCCTCCAAATCACAGTGTGTGCAGCGGTTTTAGGCTGTGAAAGGAAACTAGTAAATTCAGGGAAGGAATCCTATGTCCAGACCTGGGATCCTTGGTCAAAGCTACTAACAATACTCACTCTGAGAACATCTGAAGGAACTTTCCCTTGGTGGCGTGAAGTTAAATATTTTTTAATCATTTTAACTCTGAATGGTCTTTTTTTTTTTTTTTGCTGAGCTGCGTGGCATGTGGGATCTTAGTCCTCTGACCAGGGATCGAATCCATACCCCCTGCAGTGGAAGTGTGGAGTCCTAACCACTGGACCACCAGAGAATTCCCCTTAGTTTTTTCTTGACAGCTTATTAGCGGAATAGAATATGTTGAAGAAGGTAAAAAGTCCCACAGTAACAAGGTTGATTGAAAGAGGTTGTGCACGAATCATGAGAGAAAAGGGATGTGTGTTCAGAATTCAAGTTAATTCAATGCTGTAAATGTCAATGGAGCAGCCCCCTGGGCCAGACACTGTGCTATGGAGTGGAGAGCACCAAAACTGAAAAGGAACGATCCCAGGTGATAAGAACAATCCTTCACATCTTTCAAGTGATTTACGTCAAAAATTAATTTTAAAAACACTTTTACAACATTTATCTCATTTTATTTTCATAGTTACCTTACAGAGTAGGCAAAGCAGGAATTATCATCGTTCTACAGATAAACTGAGATTCAACAGTTAAATTATATGCCCAGGCCCTCATCTTTCATTATTTAGATTTTATTACCAGCTTTTATTATCAAGTGTGTAGTAACGATCATATTGAAATCAGGTTTCATGGTGAAATCCCTCTGTTTGAAATCCCTAGGATTTAAGAAGCTCCAGGACACTAAATATCACCTAACATACAATACAGTTTAGCACTGTATGTTATTCTCCACTTGTCCCCCCTACTATCCCCTGTCATTATTTCTACCCATGTTTCCCCCTGCTCTGTGCCCTGAGAGGTCCACGCCTGTAACTGCGTTACCGAGGCACCTTTTCAGTTGAGTTTGGCCAATGAAAGGAGCCAGCAGACCAAAGCGCAGCAACGGGGAGAGGTAAGGGTATTTCTTTCCTGCTCCCTTGTTTCTCCTTCCTCCATGGCTGCAGCTCTCATTGGAAACTGGGAATACTATTTCCTCCCCTTGCCCTTACGGGTGTTAAATCTTCCTACTCTTGCTAATCTCTGGGTGCCTCACCACCTCTTGTTGGTTCCCTTAATCCCACCCACCCCTCTGCAAGTAGTGCCTTCATTAAAATCTCACCTCAGTTAGATACCGTTTCCCCCGGGACCCTGAATCATACATACCTCTCTCCCACATAGCCCTAACCTGTACCGATAAATCTAATGCTCAGAGGAACACAGCGAGCCTAAAACATCCACAGTCACAAACTCATGGATTTTTCCCTTTTAATAATTAATGTTTGTTTCTCCAGTGCTTATTTGTCACAATCCTACCTTGGGTCCTTCTTTATTCTGGCATGAACTTTTGCGATGGTCTCTAAAACCTCCCACCTCCAATCAGTTCTAACCAGAGCCTGCTACTGGATTAAATTTCTTGATGCACAATTCTGATCATATCATTCCTACCATGCTTCCCAAGTGCCTACGGCATAAAGTTCAAACCCTTTAGCCCAGCATGTGGTACTCTCCCGTGTGTGTCTGTGCCCTCCATCCCCCAACCCCTCACCAAAATGTACGATCTTCATTTTGCTTACACCGTTCCCTTAGCCTAGAAAAGCCTCAACTTTAAAACTGTTCACTGACCTCAAGGTCCAGCCCAAATGCTGCCTCCTGCCTGAAGACTTTGTTTCTTAATAAGCAACCACTTTCTCTTCTAAACTCCCATGAGTCTTTTGGCATTTCTTTCTTATGGCACTTAGCATGTTGAACCTCTCAGTATTGTAATGAGTGTCTATCCGATCCCACACCCTATTCTAAGCAGCTTTCCCAGCAGAGGCTGTCTGGTTCATGGTGGTCCCCTAATGAAGAGCATGGGACACAGCACAGAGTAGGTCTCAGCAAGTATGTGTTGGATGAATGAACGCATGAACGGATTGAATTCAACATCCGCTCGGCACCTGTGTGGTTAACCTTTAAAATATTTGAATAATCAGCTGAATAAGCTGGCTAATTTACGCTAAATGTCCTATATAAGATGCTGTATACAAACACATTTGCATATTTGCCGATTTTATATGACTATCTCTTAATATGGATATATACATTTTATCATATGCCATTTTAAAAAGGATCTCTCTTTGGAGAAAGTGGTGCCACACACATAAGCATCTTTAAAATAAAAATCCTAAAGGTTCTAAAGCTGAACAAGGTCCTAGAAGAGGTTTCTGAAGGGCAATTGAATGCGTGCAGCTTGGAAATATTCTACTTCTTTCTCATTTCCTATCGGTCAGCCCCATCCTCTCCTTGCATCCAATTTTGTTTAATGAGGCTACTGCAATGTATTTATTTTGGGGTGATTGAATTTAGAAAGACATTCATCTAACATGCAATTGCTGCCACAAGCTGAATGGCTGAATCATAACAGGGGTGATGGCATTAATCCGAAGACAGCTGTTTCTTATCATTTCTAACACACAAAAAAGCTCAGGCCAGGCAGGAGGCTTTGCCTCAGTTGCAAGGTGAGACTGATAGGATCTGAAGCAGAAATGCTTCTGGACAGGTGGAGGTAGACAAGGAGAAGGAAAAAATGCCTCGTGAGGGACTAAATCTTTGGTTTTCAGAACTATGTCCGTCATGATGTATGAGAGTTGCTTCTGGCCCTTTGGAATGCTCAAGAAATTCCAGTCAAAAGGAGATAATTTGGTAAGGACAGCAAAAACATCTCTGTGGGTAACTAATCTTTTAAGAAGAGCTTACAAGTCTCTTGTGAGTAGCTGCAGCTATTAAAGAATAATGATAATGCTGGCTCACTTTTGCATGGTACGTTATAGTTCACACCACGCTTTCACATTCACCATCTCAGGCAAGTTAAGCTGGAGTATGGTATGCACCTGCGCAGCCGCCCATGTGTCCTGAGACCAGGTTCCCAGGATGCTGAGGAGCCCCTTCCCAAAGAAATCTGTCAACATTTGCCTTCTGCAAATGCCCCAAATCATGCCACCATGAAGGCATCACTGCTTTGAACTCAGGCATTTCTACTACTAAAGCAAAAATGTCCCTGGAAATAAGCATGTAGCCAACTCTTGACTCTTCTACACCTGAGTGTGAATGAATTCTCCACACCTTCTCAGCAGAACAGCTGGCTAAGGTTTTGAGCAGGAAATGAATGTAGTAAGAGAGTAAAAGGAGGTGAGGGACAGACATTGGTGACCCACTTCACTTGCTACAGCTTTTGAGGTAACAGGAAACAGGTAGGGTGGTGTTAATTTCAATACAGGACCTTAGTATAGCTAAGAGCTACAGTAATCTCCACCTACAACCATACACCTTCCAAAGGTGATAAAATGTTACAAGAATTCAATTTTTAAAAACCCCTAAGTTTGAATCATAGTGCATCCTAATATAGACTCATCCATTCATTTTTTTCATCTGTTCATTTATTCATTCTGTAGCTGGTACGTTGAATAACCAGAATTCATGGAATATAACAAAAACACTATTTTAAATCTTCCACCGCCCTTTAAACTTATCAGGGATGGAATGGGGACAGAGCTTCCTCTGTCACTAGATATAAACTTAAGCATGCCCCTAGGCTTTGGTGGCCACTCCTAAGTAGACACAAGTCCTAGCTTCACTTTAAGTCACAGTTATAAACAGCTTCAATTCAGTAAATTAAAATATCCACATCCATGTAATAGTAATAGAAACTTCTAACTTCATTCAGGGGGCTCTCAGGTGGGAAACCAGGATCTAAATCTTCTCTTCCCTTCCTGTTACACTCCCATCTTGCTAAATGAGATTTCTGACTCCTCCTGGAGAAAGAGAGGTGGAGAGGGAAGGTGGGCATAAAGGGCTTGCGTGATTGGGACCCCGGTGAGATGGTGGTGTCATACTCTCCAGGCCTGGCAGTTGTCTAAAACTGACTTTCTCTTATGTGATATTATTGTGAGTTCCTCAGAGACCTTCTCTCCTCCCCCAACCCTGGTGGTCTCTCACTTGAGAGGGTCCCTTAACCTGAGCAAAAACATTCTTTTCAGGCAGGAGTTTCTTCCCCCAGCCCTAGAAAATGCTGCAGCCCTCATCCAGCTTCTCCTCTGCTGGGGCCTCTTCGAACTCCCTACTAAATGGATCTAAGGGGCATCCCACATTGGCTCTCCCCTGCGGGGCCCATATCTGCTCCTTGGAGCATTATTTGCCTGAACCAATTCTGGGAGCGTTGGCCAATCCAGAAGCAGCAGCAATCTCCTTTGCTCTGCTGCCAAAGCATCAGCCAGCCCTGCTCTTTTCCTGTAAATTTATAGGGAGGGAGTCAGACCCAGTCCCCGGGGCCCATAACTGCAGGAAACACAGCTCAAGCTCTGAGTGGTCTTGTTGCAGTGAGGTGAGGGGGGCACCCACATCCCTTAACCCCTGGGGCCACAAGTGGCACTTATACTCACTGCTCCCTCCAAAGAAATCCTCTTCAAAAGCTTCCAAGAGTGGCATTTTTGGACCCTCGATGGCAGTGACAGTGCAAGAGTCATGTAACCACTTTTCTGCTTAATTTTTTTGTTGGTTCTTCTGGATGGTCTGCCCCACAACTTTAGATATCTGATAGTTATTATGTCTTGCCTCTCTGTGGGAACTTCAGTCTAATGCTCTGTTACAATTCATTCACGTATCCAGCCAGCAATTGTCAAAGGTCTACCCCAGTGTAGACTCTGCTGTTCCCTACTTCTTTCCCTCTTCATTTATTCTCCTTCACCTTCCTGCTATCAAGTGTTATGATGTTATATCGATTATTCTCTTTCTCCCTTCCTCCCTCCCCACAAATTTCCAGCTATCACTGTATATACACGTGAGAAAATGTTTTCACTTTCTGTACCAAAATGGTTAACAAGCAAACTGAGAAAAATTAAAATGAAAAACTGCAATAATGAAAATACTGGATGTCAGATTATCTTACAAGCATAATAATTTTTTTAACCCAAAGCCTAGAATGTTGTCTATTTGGATTGGAGTTCTTCAAAGTTCAACTTGCAAAGTTCTTGCAAAGCTCTTGCAAACACCCACTCTTTAAAATGTTATAGAAAGAAGGTGCTTTATCATGTGTTCCTAGTAGGGCCTGGAGTAGTAGGAAACAAGATGAGGATAAACTGGGGTCAGGAAGGAATTTAATTATTGCTAAAGACACAACATAACTGTGCCATACTTTCTGTAGCATATAAATACAGGCACAGGAACGGGATAAAATAAAAACGGGGGGTGAAAGGAATACCAAGGGTTCTAAAACGACCCCACCAGACAACTAGAACATCTAACAGGATTTCTGAAATATAGAACAGCTGTCTACTTCGTTAAGCCCTTGAATCCTTACCCCGAATAGATTTTTAAAATAATCATGATGATCAATAGCTAACATTTACGTCGGGCTTTCTCTATTGCGGGTGCTGGACTAAGGTATTTATGGTACGTGTTATTTAATTCTCACAACAGTCCCAAAAGAAGACAGTATTTATTCCCATTTTATAGATGAGGAAAATAAATAAGCTTCAGTGATTAAGGCACTTGTCTTTTTTTTTTTTTAAATAACAGTGAACATTCTTTTTTTTTTATTTTTTAAATTTATTTTTGTTTTATTTTTTTTTGGCCTAGCGGCATGTGGGATCTTAGTTCCCCGACTCGAACCCACGCCCCCTGCATTGAAGTGTGGAGTCTTAACCACTGGACTGCCAGGGAAGTCCAAGGCACTGGTCTTAAGCTGTGTGCCTTGTAAGTGGTGAAACTGCTAGTCATGCCTGGCTCTCAGCAATGCCAGAGCCACTGCTCCTTCCACTATGCTGTGGCCCTCTGACTGGAGGCAGATAAAAGTGAATGTTCCACTCCTAATTTTGCCTATTTGTGTAAAAGTGAAGCAAAAGGAATTTCAGCATCAACTGGAAGCGGTTGATTTTTTTTTTAAGAGCTACCTTAACTTTAGTGGCCATTTGACTGGTCTTTGTGTTAGTGAAAGCTCCAGCAATCACAGCGACCCTCTGTTACAGAGCAGGCATGGACTGCAGCTGCCAACAGCCTCCTAATTATCTTCTATTGAGGAAAGTATCACAGTGCCAATTCCAGCATGTGGGTGGAAGAGGGGGACAAAAGGATCTTGGAATACAGGTTGGTTTTTTTTTTTTTTCTTATTTACTCAGTGCCAATTAGCACCTACAAAAAGCAGTATGTGAGAAGTGAGCACCTTCATTACAGTATCAAGCTAATCCACCAAGACAATTTGGCAGGGTCCCCATATATGACTGTATCCCTTTGGATTCAACTTCTTTGTAGCCTTCATCTTCCCCCATCTCTACATGAATAAGCCCTCCCTTCCCTCTCTCCCACCCTCTTTTTCCTCCCCCTACAAATATTTATTGAGCACCTACTATGTGCCAAGCTCTGGGCTTGGTACAAAAATATAACAGGGATAAAACCTTGGTCCCTGCCCTCAAGGATCTTCTAGTCTAGGAAATATATCAGACATATAAGCAAACAATTACAATACTGGGTTGTGAATACCACCATGGGGGCTGGGGGTGGGAGGTGCAGGAAGGACACAAGTCACAGAGAAGGAGAAATCAGGGAAGGTTTACATGAAAAAATGAAAACTTTCCCAGTCTTTCCTGCTTGGAATATATTCATCCCCACTCCAACGCGAATTTTATTCCACTTTGGAGCTCTGTCATAGAACCTTGTGGCATTTTGGCTTATGTTAGTCACTTTGGGCTGGGTTTATCTCCCCCATTCCATTCAGTATAATTCACTCTGCATGAGGATCGTGCTAGCTATGCTGTGGGAGAGGAAAATGACAAAGTCAATCCCAGGACCAGTTCCTCAGGAGACTGGCTGGAGGAAAACTCAGACGTGAGAGAAGGATAAACCAAGTGCAATGCAGGATAACGTGGGATTGATGACATCGTAATAGAGGAAGCCAACATCATGGGATGCTTTAGGGAAGAAGTGGCACTGGAGACGAGTTTTGAAAGGTGGGCAAGATCTCTCTAGTCAGAGATGGGAAGGGAAGCCATGCTGTGCCTTGTAACAGATTCAGGGAAAGCAGGAAGATGAGGAGAAAACGAAGACAGTGTGTTTCAGGAAACTGTAGTAGACCAATAAGGCTGGCATGGAGGAGAGCAGTAAGTTAGAGGAAAACCTGGAAGGGTTAATCTGGGCCAATCTGTAGGGCCTTTAATATCGGTAAGATATTTGTACTTAATGTGTAGGCAGTGGGAACCCATTTTGAGTGAAGTGTTATACGACCAAAGTTTGTTTGTATGGATTGTGGCTGAGGAAACACAGGAGATGGGGAGACCAGTTAAGAGATGATTACAGTAGTGCATGTGAGAGGAACTGTAGGTGCTGATAAGAAGTGGGAGTAGAGATGGAGAACTGACACCCTTGAGTCAGGGACTGAGTGTCACCCATTTGTGTCCCCATAATGTCCAGCACTGTTTCCTGCCCTAATTGTTTCACAAATATTTCTGAAATTGAACTGTATTAAAGATTCCATTTGAAAGTATGAAGTTATGTCTTGCAGGTTGTTGTCCTTTTTGTTTTAATCCTGTCACCTAAGTTATCCAGTTTCAAGTCATAGAAGGTTCCGGCCCAAGGCTGTCATTATCTGGCATGTACGTGGCACCTCAGGGAAGTGGCACCTCATTCACAGTCCTTAATTAGCTTATGCACCATTTTAATTGGTCTGTAGCTGTCTGTGTGGACAGACCTAGTTTCCTTTCTGGACTCAACTGGGGCTGCCCCACCCTTTCCTGCCAGCTCAGGTATCTGGAATGTCACTGGCTGAGAAGACTCAGGAGTCTGCTGAGCTACAAAGCAAGCAAGGAATGGGCTCTCTGGGGAGCACTAATGACCTGTGGGCTGCTGGCACCACATCAGGGCAAATCTCCAGTAAACTCACCAGTCCCTTTAGACAGGCATTTCTAGGAAAGGAGGGAGGAGGCTACAGCAGAGGCAAACTGTAGGGACCATCCATGGTATGACTCTAGAATTCTAGATGAAGTCTGATATTTACATCAGTAGGGATCTCTTAAAATGGTTAAGATGATCCCTTAAAATAGTTCAGATGGCCCATCTAGAAAGTGACCCACCCCAGCAGATGGCTTAGAATTATAGAATTAATGAGTCTGCAGTGTCTTCCACATCCAAAGAAGGGGTCAGACTGGATTGAGGTCAAGATCTCAGTTTAATCAAAAGATATTAATGGTTAATTTTATTGAGCATTTACTATGTGCCAGATACTCTTCTAAGCACTATAGTTATATTAATGTATTTGAGTCTCACAACAATCCTATAAAGTGAGTACTATCATTTTTTTTTAGGTAAGTACTATTATTTTCCTCATTTTACAAGTGAGGAAAAAAGGCACAGAGAGGGCATGACTTGTCCCAGGTGACACAGCTGGCAGGTGGTAGAACCTGAATTTGAACGCAGACTGTCTGGCTCTAGCATGTAATGAATGCAACACTTTTCCTGCCTTTCTCTTGTCTCTTGTTCTCACACTCTGACCAGCAGGATTGGAGGACAAAAAAGGCCTGAATTATAACAGCTCATTCTGAGACATGAATGTATTGAGGGTCAGCATGGCACAATGGGAAAAGCTTGAGTTTTACATCAAACCAAACTGCCTTAGAATCCATTTCCAACATATATTAGTGAGTGATCTTGGTCAAGTTACTTAACCTCTAAGGGTTACAATTTCTTGGGTGGAGGTTGGAGGCAATACACTCTTCAAGCTTGTTAGGAGCAAAATAATATCCCTAGCCCTGACCTGGCACAGGGTGGTACTCATTAATGGTCATTATCACAAAGGGAGGTGTTCTCTGTAAAGTCTGGGGCAAGGAAGCAAAGAGTGAGAATGTATCCTCCTATATCCAGCAGTGCTTAGAGGAAAGAGTATTCTGATTCCAGAAAGACTAAGAGGGGCCATTCACCCCATCTTCCCTGTGGCTTGGTGGCAACATCCTCAGGGATACCAGCCCCCTCTTTCCCAACTCTGGGCTCACCCATGGGCCTTCCAGTCTGTGATCTGGTCTTTGTTCCTATTGCTCCTGCCAGCTCTGCCCACAGGGGTCTGTCTAATCCCATTGTTCTGCCTCCTTGAGGTAGGGACAGGATTGGGCATTTCTACTGCTAATCAAGCCCTGGTTCTGACACTAGAATTCTCCATCATGGCTTTCATGCTAAACCTCAACACTTGACTTCTCTGCGCAACCTTCAAGTGGATAAATTAAACATTAGTGTAATTTGATTTTTCTTTTCAATGTATGTGGAATTTAAAAGAAAACTCCTCTATTACATGGTGAAGGAGTGGAATATACTAGAAAGTGGCCTGGGATCTGAGCTCTGTTTCTGCCTCTTGTTAACAGTGTGACCATGAGCAACTCCAATCCCTGCCCTCTTTACCTCTTGAGGTAAAGAATTTCATCTTAGAATGATAACAGATATGAACGTGTGTTTTGATTGCAAAAAAGCACATGAATGGAATGGAAAGGTTATTACCACTGAGGCTTTATCTAGTTTGTGACAATCTGACAATGTTAAATATAAGGTTGTTCTAAGCCATTGGAGGCTTGGCGTGCCCTAGAATCTCGAGACTGGAAAGTGTTGTCAGTACTAGGGGCAACAGTGAGTGATCCTGAAAGAATCAGAAATGAGATTGTCCTCTTGAGAGTTAAACTGGGACATCAACACAACATTGATTACAGCAGAGATTTGCTAAGTCATCCTAAAGAAACAGAATGGTTCTCAGACCAGGAGAACTTGATGAAATCCGATTGGAAGTGTTAATATAGTTAAAGAAGGCAAGTATCAGTCAGAAGGGAGGTTGACCAGCCATGAAAATGCAAGGAAAGGAGGTCAGACAAGCAAACCTTATCACTGTCCATCTAAAACCGTCCAGGGAAGAGGGGTTCTGGTTAAAAAGGTGACCTAGGTAATTATGGTGACAAGTACCTGCCTGTTATAGAGGACTAGGTTAGATGTCTCTAAACATTCTTTTAATGAGTTCCCCTTGTCCTAAACTCCAAGTTTATCAAGGAACTGATTGTAGTTTGGCTTCTCATGTAGATCCACCTATAGGAAATGACTACCTAGCCATTGGACTTGGGCATCCTTGGGCAATATATTTCTTGTGAATTAACAAACTGACACCTAATTATAATATGACTTCTTATGTGGTCTACTTACAGGGCTCTAGTCATAGGACTTGAACATTTGATACCTTTAGTAATGCTAGTTTTCCTTGTGAATTACTAAATTAGCATCCTGGTTATATACAGCAGCCTTGTGAGATTAGGTTAACCTTTGAGTGTGGATAAACAGATTTTCGAGCCTGACAGACAAAGGGCCAGAACCTGGACCCTATGAGATCCCTGGTAATTACACACTACTGTGAGGACCTTTAGGGAGACAGCCAGCTGGCCTTCTCCTGGAGTCATCCAATCCGTGTCATTGTCCACGCTATATCTTTTGGAACACTGTGAAAGGAACTGACCCCCATGCAATGCAGGGATCCCCTCTATGGCAAAGCTTACCAACAGATGAATAAGTCCAAACACTTTATCCTGCCTGTCTCAGTGGGATCCCAGCCTGCTTTCCCCATGTTATGTCCCATCACTCCTCTACATTCACTCTGAATTCCAAACTTGGCATCTTTGTTCATGCTGTTCATCTCTGGCTAGAATAACCTTTTCACCCTCCACCCCTTAGTTCCACATGCCAAATCCCATCTTTGATTCGGTACTCAGGTCAGGTGCCCTCTCTTACATAACCACTTCCACAATTGCTATTCCATCTCTGAAGTCCCATAGCTCATTTCTTGTTCACTTGCATTTCTACCTTACGTTAGAATCCTGCTGTAAGTGAGGTCTCCAAAATTCCAGAAATAAAAGTCATCTCACTGCTCAGGGAATCTTTCCCTTATAGGAAAAATCTTCCTGGGAAATCAGATTCATTCTGTCTTTCATTTATTTATCCAGTCGTTTAACAAATATTTACTGAGTACCTCTATGTGCCAGGCAATGGGTTATAAGGATGAATAAGACTGACACGTCTTCTATCCTCATTCAGCTTCTGGTCTAGTGGGGAAGAGAGATGCTAAGAAACAATAAATTACAGCTGTGATAAGTGCCGTGTAGGAGAAGTACATAGTATTGTGAAAGTACAGATGAGGCTTTTCCAGGAAAGTTACACTTAAGTTAAAACCTGAAGATAAGTAGGAGTCAGGCAGGAGAAGAGGAAGAGGTTCTTGAAAAGAGTATGAGTTGAATGATCTCAATGGCCAGTGTCACTGAGCTATGAAAGCCTGATGTCCTCAGTCCCTGGCCCATTACCTTGTATTCAGATCATGCTAGGAACAAATTCACAAATATTCTTCCTTTGACTCCCTGTCTTCTAGCTCCAGGCAGACCACCTCCTTTACACTAACAGTCATCACAGTTGCCAAAGCATGTTACGATTTGTTATACTTAAGCTTTCCTAGTTATATCCCCATTAGCCAATTGATTTTGTTTCATGTTAACTTTTCCTAATTTCAGTCTCAAAGGCTAACAATAACTTCATGCTTTAGGAGTTCTTATTGGCAACCTCATATACCACCTGTAAGACACATAAGTCTTTGCTTTGTTCAGTACTGTAGAGCACTCAGTGCTATGATACCTCAATATACAGTCGGCCCTCTGTATCTAAGGGTTCTGCAGCCACAGATATGGAGGGCAGACTATACTATTTTATACAAACTGTACTGTCCTATCTTATACAAGGAACTCGAGCATTCTCAGATTAGGTATCTGTTGGGGTGGGGCGTGGGAGAGAGGTCCTGGAACTAATCTCCCATGAATACTGAGGGACGACTATATATTCATTGGATGGTGGATGGATGGATGGATGAATGGATTTTATCTTCCCTCTTACATCTGTGCTAAAAGCACAGTACTTGTCTAGTTCACATTTGGGTTCCTCCAGCACTTAGCATCATGCCCCACATAGGGTAGGTAATCAATCAATAAATTATTTGAAAATAAAAAGTCATCTGGCCTTTCCTTGAACTTTTCCATGGCCAGGAAGAACTCCCTGCTTTTTCAGGCATTGGTTCCATAGTTGAACTGCTCCAGCTGTTGAAGTTCTTCCCACTCTTGCGCTAACGTCTGCCTCCCCATTTGTCCTAGTTATGCCCTCTGGGCCCATGAAGAACAAATCAGCAGCTTCTGCAGCCCTTCTAGTGTTGGAGACGGAGACCAGGTTCCCTGCGATCACAAACAGAATGCCTCCCCAGTGTAAAATCTAGTGCTTTACGACTCTTTGGAGTACTCCTAACATACATCAAAGGAGGACACATCCTTCACAGGTTTGTGGGGTGCTCTGAACCCACACAGAGGCCACTGTGCGAGCAGGTTCTCTCTCCAGGTCAGGAACCCAGACCAGAACTGACCGTGAAAACAATAATTAATGTTTACTTCACAATTAATTATAGTTTACTGGTTAATCCACACAACACCCCTGGGATATAGGTCAGGGTTTCTAGTCTATAAATGGTCGAGGGAACGATGCAGAAGACAATTGAGTGCTGGGGTTTCAGGGACCCAAGAGCCCATATCCAGGCTGACCCACTTGCAATCACTGCTGATCTCTCTCCTTGGCAAGAGAATCACTTTGGGTCCAATCTCATTTCACAGCTTGCTGATCTGTGAAATGCTACAAATTCTAGGATGAGGGGTAAGGGGAGAAGAGCATACAGAGACAGACATTACTCTGTGCCCAGCTCTATGTACTGAAATATGTAAAAAATGTTTCCAAATATAATACCTTACACATAACAGGCCCCAAACTGTGCATATAGGTTTGCTATTATTTAAAATAAGAGAACTGTTAGCTAGAGGCTCAAACATCTATTTGCTACACATAGATTTTATTGTAGCCTGATTTACTCTGAATCCTCTTAGAACTGATGCACTTGGGTCACAAAGAGTCTGCTAAAATAATTAAATATATTTAATTTCATTGTATTGTAAACACCCAAGACACTTTCAATGATTCCTTTTGTTAAATAAAGAATCCTTTCTGGGACTTCCCTGGTGGCACAGTGGTTAAGACTCCATTCTCCCAATGCAGGGGGCCCGGGTTCAATCCCTGGTCAGGGAACTAGATCCCACATGCATGCCGCAACTAAGAGTTCACATGCCACAACTAAGGAGTCGGAAAGCCGCAACTGAGGAGCACACATGCCACAACTAAGGAGCCCGTGAGCCACAACTAAGGAGCCTGCCTGCCGCAACTAAGACCCAGCATAACCAAATAAATAAATTAATTAAATAAATATTTTTAAAAAATAAATTAAAGGGTACAACTCAATGTTTTTTTTTTTTAAAAATAAAGAATCCTTTCCAAATCATTTTATAATTTGAATAAATGCCTTCTTTAAATTGGATTTTCAAGTATGAGGTTTCCTCCAAGCAGTGATTCTTAAGCTTTTGGGAGATTCTGAGTCCTTTGAGAATCTGGTGACCACTACATAGACTCTCCCAGAAGAACACACAGATTCACATATGCACAAAACACTGCATAAAATTCAGAGTGTGCAAACTCAAAGTAAAGATCAGAAAAGAAGCTGGCCCCTCATGAGGCTTTGTAGCCATTGTAAGGGCTTTGATTTCCACTCTGAGTCAGATGAGAAACTGTTGGAGGCTTCTGAACTTTCATTTTAACAGGGGCAGTCTGGCTACCTGGAAGAGAATAGACTTGAAGGGGGCGAGGGCAGACGGAGGTCACAGCAGCCATCCAGCTGAGACAGGATGGCAGTTTGAACCAGGTAGTAGCAGTGGAGGAGTGAGAAGTGGTCAGATTCTGATATAGTTGGAAGGTGCAGCATCAGGATTTGCTAACCAGATGGGATGTGGTGTGTGAGCGAAAAGAGAGGAGTCAAAGACGACTCCCAGGCTTTCGGCCTGAGCATCGTGAAGGCTGGAGTTGCCATCACCTTTGATGAGGAAGACTGAAGGGGTGGAAGTTTGTTGGAAGAAGGGGAAGGAGAAAACGAATGTTAGCAGCCAAATTTTGGACACTTTAAACTTGAGATGCCTATTAAATATCCAAACAGAGAGGTTGAGTAGACAGTCGATGTCTGGTCAGAAATTCTAGAGAGAAGTTGGGCTGTAATAATATTCATCTGTAAAATTAGAATAATAATATGATAATGCCTACGTAAGAATACTTATTATTGGGAGTATTAAGCAAGACAATGCATGTAAAACTCAGGGCAGGACCTGGCACACAATATGCCTTTGATACATTTTAACTATTGTTTTTATTCAAACTTAAATAAATACTCTCAGTATTTCTATCATTACTATAAAGTTATGAGTGTGGTTGCTTTTCAGATTGACAAGTTGTTTCTGATGACAGTTCCTGGGCATGATTTGCAAACGAAAACAAGGTTTTGCGCAATGGCAGTGCCTTGGAATTGGTTTCTAGCCCACAGAGTTTAAAATTTGGAAGACTTCTGCACACATTCAATAATCTTCACAGGTAGGTTATGTCACGTTTCTTAAATGATCAGTGTGTTATTTCATCAACCCAGAATTTACTTTGTTTTGAAGAGGATTTGATGTGAAGAATGAGGCAATTTATCAGAGGAAATTGAGTATCAGCAAGGACCCTGCAGGGAAACATTCCCAGCCCATTCGTGTGGCCCCTGTGACATGAATGTGACATGAAGGAAGCATGAGAATTGACTGACTACCCTGTCTCGACTTCAGTAGCTACAGATATTATCACTGGTCATAAGCTCATCTGGCTCCTTTTAAAGCTGATTCACAAAACCCACAACCCATGTCTTCCTGAAATGGCAAGCTTCTTAGGGGAATTTTCCTTGAGGAAGCACACCCTTGCTATCTCTTATTAATTTATTCAGTGATCTTTAGCTGTTTTATGTTGGGAAGGTGGAAACAAGAGCTGGCATGGTTTTCTAGAAAAATGGTACAGATGAACCGGTTTGCAGGGCAGAAATAGAGACACAGATGTAGAGAACAAACATATGGACACGAAGGGAGGAAAGTGGGGGTGCGGTGGTGGTGGTGGGATGAATTGGGAGATTGGGATTGACATATATACACTGATATGTATAAAATGGATAACTAATAAGAACCTGTTGTATAAAAAAATATACAAAATTAAAAAAAAAAAGAAACAAGAAATAAACACATTTTTAAAAAATTTAAGAAAAAGAGCTGGCATGGTTTTATCACACACTCCCAGATCTTTGAAACAATGAGCTTCTAACATCAAAACCTAAACAATGTCTCATCCTTTTTACGTCTCTTTGAATTTTGACTATAATTTCTTGACCCTGTAATTCCCTTCAATATCTATGACAGGCCTAATGCTCAATAATTGTCTATTTATATTCCTCCTAATCTCCATCTGTATCCAAAGGAACGAGGTGATGAAGCCATTCAAACAGTCCAAAAATGCTTCTGTAACAAACAGATGACTAAGGTTGAGTACAGTCACAGGTCTCGTTTGATGGCTTTAGCAATAGCAGCACAACAACACAGACACAGGTAGATGGACCAGTGAGGGGAGAGAGAGCAAAGGACACACAAGAAAGGCTCCTTCCCCAAATCCTTGTTTTCCTCCATCTGTAAAGGTGGTCACATAAACTGAGCTGATTGCTGCTAAAGAGCAAGGCGATGCTCAATTAAATTTCATGAAACACCAATTTCATTCCTTCTCCTTGATTCTTTCGCAAGTTTCTACTAATCACTACAGTCACAGTGACTATGTTTCAAGCAGATCTCCTCCCTTCCCCCGGGAGTCAGGAGATGATACCTCAAGGACTAGGGTCCTATAGAACAGCAGGACATGTGAGAGGCTGACAGGCTCCCCCCTACATCTGTGGTTCCCTACCAGCACCCCACTCCAGCCTCTGTGTGGCTGTGTGCCCCAGAACTCCAGGTGGAGGAAAGCTAAAAGATCCAAGAACTGATAACTCTAAATGGAGCCAGTCAAGTAGCTCTATGGCAAAAACTTAATGAATTTGTATCCTGTGTCTGTTTTTCTATTTTATAGGAGATTGGTGGTTGGGGGGTGGGTGTTCTATTGATTTTTAGAGTAAATTTTAGTTTTGTATTTTCCAGCCAAGCTAAGGGGGAAAGGATTGACTTTTGTCCATATTCAGGCATGGTGGTAACAGAGGAAAAGCCTATCTAGCAAGAGATGTTTATACTCCAACATCTCTTTGGCTTTAAAACTCAGAACTCAAGCCCACCAGAAAAATGCAGGTGTTTTTTTTTTGTCCTTCGGCAACATGACTATAAAATTTATCATCCAAACCAGGATACTTTTTAGAGTGAAACAAGGCAATTTCAATAATGCCACCAGTATAACAAGCATAAACCGGGACTATCCAGGCAAACCAGGCATCACCTTCATTGCTCATCACCAAATGAATCCTAGCCTACCAAAATTGCTTCATCACTCAAGAAACTTGACCCCAAAGCCGGTTCCATGGCTAACACAGAGAATAAATGTTCTCTCCTCCCTCTTGGGATAAATAGGGCCTAGTGTTATATGAACATAAGAACAGATGTCTTTCTTTTTCTCCTTTCTCTTATCCAACAATCTCTCTAGCCATTTTAATTGCAGAGTCCTTTCTCAAGTTCTGTCTACCCAGCCTTGCCACCACTTTAGCCCTACATTCTTTTTTTTTTTTTTAACATTTTTATTGGAGTATAATTGCTTTACAATGGTGTGTTAGTTTCTGCTGTATAACAAAGTGAATCAGCTATATGTATACATATATCCCTATATCCCCTCCCTCTTGCGTCTCCCTCCCACCCTCCCTATCCCACCCCTCTAGGTGGTCACAAAGCACCGAGCTGATCTCCCTGTGCTATGCGGCTGCTTCCCACTAGCTATCGATTTTACATTTGGTAGTGTATATATGTCCATGCCACTCTCTCACTTCATCCCAGCTTACCCTTCCCCCTCCCCGTGTCCTCAAGTCCATTCTCTATGTCTGCGTCTTTATTCCTGTCCTGCCCCTAGGTTCTTCAGAACCATTTTTTCTTTTTTTAGATTCCATATATATGTGTTAGCATATGGTATTTGTTTTTCTCTTTCTGACTTACTTCACTCTGAATGACAGTCTCTAGGTCCATCCACCTGACTACAAATAACTCAATTTTGTTGCTTTTTATGGCTGAGTAATATTCCATTGTATATATGTGCCACATCTTCTTTATCCATTCATCTGTCAATGGACGTTTAGGTTGCTTCCATGTCCTGGCTATTGTAAATAGAGCTGCAATAAACATTGTGGTACATGACTCTTTTTGAATTATGGTTTTCTCAGGGTATATGCCCAGTAGTGGGATTGCTGGGTCATATGGTAGTTCTATTTTTAGCTTTTTAAGGAACCTCCATACTGTTCTCCATAGTGGTTGTATCAATTTACATTCCCACCAACAGTGCAAGAGGGTTCCCTTTTCTCCACACCCTCTCCAGCATTTATTGTTTGTAGATTTTTTGATGATGGCCATTCTGACCCGTGTGAGGTGATACCTCATTGTAGTTTTTTGTTTGTTTGTTTTTTGATTTTTGCCATTTTGGTTTTCATTGGTGTTATACTTTTTGAAAGAAGTTGAAGTTGAAGTTGGATTTCTATGTTAAGTAATTTGTCCTTTTCTTAAACTTTCTAGCCTCCACCGGACAATGTGAAAATGCCTAACGTACCCAGTACACAACCAGCACTCATTGTAGTTTTGATTTGCATTTCTCTAATGATTAGTGATGTTGAGCATCCTTTCATGTGTTTGTTGGCAATCTGTATATCTTCTTTGGAGAAATGTCTATTTAGGTTTTCTGCCCATTTTTGGATTGGGTTGTTTGATTTTTTGATATTGAGCTGCATAAGTTGCTTGTATATTTTGGAGATTAATCCTTTGTCAGTTGCTTTGTTTGCAAATATTTTCTCCCATTCTGAGGGTTGTCTTTTCGTCTTGTTCATGGTTTCCTTTGCTGTGCAAAAGCTTTTAAGATTCATTAGGTCCCATTTGTTTATTTTTGTCTTTATTTCCATTTCTCTAGGAGGTGGGTCAAAAAGGATCTTGCTGTGATTTATGTCATGGAGTGTTCTGCCTATGTTTTCCTCCAGGAGTTTTATAGTGTCTGGCCTTACATTTAGGTCTTTAATCCATTTTGAGTTTATTTTTTGTATGGTGTTAGGAAGTGTTCTAATTTCATTCTTTTACATGTAGCTGTCCAGTTTTCCCAGCACCACTTATTGAAGAGGTTGTCTTTTCTCCATTGTATATTCTTGCCTCCTTTATCAAAGATAAGGTGACCATATGTGCATGGGTTTATCTCTGGGCTTTCTATCCTGTTCCATTGATCTATATTTCTGTTTATGTGCCAGTACCATACTGTAGCTTTGTAGTATAGTCTGAAGTCAGGGAGCCTGATTCCTCCTGCTCAGTTTTTCTGTCTCAAGATTGCTTTGGCTATTCATAACCCTACATTCTTGATCCAGAAAGTTCATTGAGAGATCTGAAAGTTATATAACCCATCTCCTGAATCCAGTTAGTGGCAGTGAGCTGAATTTTAAAACTCCACAAGAGAGACAATAGGATTGAGAATTAATTTCGTCTGGCCCTACAAAGTAGGACAGGAGTCCTAAGGCAATTTCCTGGCTCCTATCAGATAGGTAGCCTTTCCCAGTACTAGCATGGAGCTCCTCCAGGGCATGGAATGTGGACAATCCAACTCTGTATCCACAGTGGCCAGTGCCCAGTACAGGGGCTGGTGCAGTGAGTTCCCGTACATGCTATGGAACCAGCAGGCTGCTTCTTCACACCCCCAGCTCTGGGCTCCCGTGTACCCATGGTTTTCCTTCCTGTTTCTGTGCAGTGAGAGGGAATCCTGCCCATGATCCCACATCAGCTGGCTGGACTGGGCTTCTGCTGACAGCCCCCAGGGACTGGCTAGCATTCTTTTCCTCTCAAGTATTGTGCTGAGTCAAACAGAGCCTCCCACAGACTCCAGGTGGGCACAGGCTGAGTCTGCTTGGTTCCATTCAGTTCAGGAACACTCAACAAAGCCCATTACCTTCCCAGCCCCAGACCGGATGCTGGAGATACAGAATGAGAGTTGTATATGACCTTGAAAGGTTAGAGATGCACCAGGGCACAGGTAGTTAACAGCAACGACTCTGCAGCCCAACTACCTGAGTTTGTATCCCGGCTCTACAGTTACCACCTAATTTTCCTTGGGTGAATATTTAACCTCTGTACCTGAGTTTTCCATTTAGAGAATGGAAATAAGAGAGCCTGCCTCAGAGGGCTGGTGTGAGAACTATTAATAGTATAATTCTGATTATGATCATTATGATTTGGAATCCTGCTTGACACAGAGTAAATACTCAGCAAATTTAATTATTACTATTTTTGTGTTTTGGCTCCTCTTCCTGGAGGCCCATTTCTGCATCTGGCTGGTTCCCTCATTTCTCAGGAGGTGCTTTTCTTTGCTCCTGTCCCACCTCAATTCTGAGAGCTAAAAATGGCACTTCTCCACACCAACATTTGGCTTGTGCTTTGTCCACTAGGATTCAAATCCAAACACCTTCAAGAAGTTAAGCGATTATGCATCTATCTTTTCAGGACCAAAGTGAATCATTACACAAGCATTTTTCTAAGAAGCTGAGGAAACTCTTGGTCAACACAAAGGAAGGACCAGAGTTGAAAGGAGTCACCTTGAGCCAGAAGCTTGAGTTCCTGAGCACACCTTGTACTCATGTATTTCCAGTTCTTTCAGGGACAAAGGTGGGAGTTTCCATACACCTCTCAGAAATTCTGACACCAGTGAATCATGACCAAAAAGAATATTCCCAGGATTTTAAAAAATCATAATGTTATTTTTTTCTTTATCACCCTAAGTTTTCTGCCAAGTACTAGAGCTAATCTACTAGAAACAGTTGTTTATGAGTATTTATTCAATTAAGCACATATATATATTTTTCTTTATGCTTCCCAAGGAGTCTTTAATACAATTATCAAAGCCACTACCACCCATTTAAGAATTCAGAATAAAACTGGATTTTTTTACTTGGCTAAAGCAAATCTGAATTTCTATGACTTGATGGTTCATAGCTTCAAAAAATCTCAATTCACCCACTTAACAGTTCCGTTCAAAAACACTGCACTGCTGTCATGCCTGCCTCAGCTAAGTTCCAGGTGGTACTCTTTGAATCATTTCCAACACTTAAATTTTGGATAATTTCAATGCAAAGAAAATGATCAAAATTATTGGTCAATAAACATAAAAACTTTCCCCAAATGTGGTAATTTTACTGTTAAGTGAAAATTAACACTTCTCTGCCGCCCACCTACCCCCACTCCTATCCTTGGAAACGCTTCCTTCTGACAGACCTGACTTAGAGCCTTAAGACACAATGGTGAGCTATTGTGCCCCAGAGGTCTCTACTTCCAGGGTGACTTAAAGCAAATCTCTGTCCTAGCTTGGCTCCCTTTTGCTGAAGACTGCTGAAGGCCTGGAACTGATGGGTCAGTTGCCACATGCTCCTAATACACACTTACCTGCCTCCTTCCACTGATGTCTGCAGTCTTCACACTGATCACAGAATCCCAGAGCATCAATCCTGGAAGGGATTTTGGAGCCCAGCCAATCCAAGCCCTCATTTACAAATATGGACACTGGAGCCAAAAAGAGGAAGACACTTGTTCAAGGTCACACAGCTCATTAATGAAAGAGCTGGGACTAGAATTGCTGAATGGGAGATTCATCTCCCTGTGGTGTCATTCTTCTTCCAACCGGTTCCCATGCTCTCTGCCCTAGTTGGCTTTCGTGCACTTGACACACAGTCCACAGTCTCCTGAGGTGTGCCAGCAGCCTGTAAGGCTCACCCAGAGTGAACTAACCTAGCTCAGCTGGCCCAGGGCTCTTTACCTGCAGAGGAATGAGTGTCATGTGACTCTCTTGGAAACACACACTGCGTTCAGACGCATGCGATGTTCAAGTGTATCCATCATTGTATGTCTGCCAAGTCCATCAGGTTGAGAAGCAAGCAGAGCCTACGAGTCATTTGTAATGTCTGAGACTTTTAAGTTCCTTTTCCAAGCCTATAATTTCAGGTTACCCTACAACAAAAGCTTTGGTACTATTCCCCAAAATCAACTTATTTAACAATAAACATAACTTAGGAGATACTTACCGAACAGTTCCCATTTGCTAGGCACTATGCTAGCATCAGAGATTTAAAAATGAGCAAGACATGACTGTTATCCTTTTTAAGTGGCAGAGAAGTACACAATGGCAAGATATTGTGCTAAGTTCTTTGACACCTTGACGGGAGTAGGAACAGGTCATGCAGACACACAGAAGCAGAAGCTAAGCCAGCACAGGAGAGTTAGTGGAGGCTTTTTTTAATTTTTAATTTTATTTATTTTTAATGTATTTCTTCCAATTTTACTAAGATATAATTGACATATAGCAGTGTATATGTTTAAGGTGAACAGCATAATGATTTGACTTAATACATCATGAAATGATGACCATAGTAAGTTTAGTGAACATCCATCATCTCATGTAGACACAAAATTAAAGAAATAGAAAAAATATTTTTTCATTGTGATGAGAACTCTTAGTATTTACTCTCTTCACAACTTTCATATATAACGTACAGCAGTGTTAATTATATTTACCATGTTGTACATTACATCCCTAGCACTTATTATTTTTTGTGTGTGTGTGGGTTTTTTTGTGTGTGTGTGTGTTTGTTTGTTTTTTTTTTCCTAGCACTTATTTATCTTATAACTGGAAGTTTGTACCTTTTGACTGCCTTCATCCAATTACCCCGCCTCCACACTCCACCTCTGGTAACCACAAATCTGATCTTCTTTTCTATGAGTTTTTTTGTTTGTTTTTGAAGTATAATTGACCTGTAAGACTACATTAGTTCCTGTTACACAACATAGTGATTCAATATTTCAAAATGATCACCACAATAATTGATCTGTTCACATACAAAGACATTACATAATTATTGACTATATTCCCCACTTTGTACATTTTATACCTGTGACACATTTATTTTACGAAGGAATTTTGTACCTCTTAATATCCCTCACCTATTTCTCTCCTCTCCCAAACCCCCTCCTCTCTGGCAGCCACCAATTTGTTCTCAGTGTCTGTTTTGTTCTGTTTGTTTGTTTTGTTTTTTGGATTCCACATATAAATGAAATCATATGGTATTTGTCTTTTTCTTTCTGACTTATTTCACTTTGCTTAATACCCTCTAGGTCCATTCACATTGTCAGAAATGGTAAGATTTCATTCTTTTTATGGCTGAGTAATATTTCATTGTGTATATATACTATTTCTTCTTTATCCATTCATCTATCAATGGGCACTTAGGTTGCTTCCATATCTTGGCTATCGTAAATAATGCTGCAATGAACATAGGAGTGTATATACATCTTTTCTAGTGTTTTCATTTTCTTCAGATAAATACCCAGAAGTGGAATTGCTGGGCTGTATGGTAGTTCCATGTTTAATTTTCTGAGAAATCTCCATACTATTTTCCATAGTGGCTGCACCAATTTATATCCCCACCAACAGTGCACAAGGGTTTTCTTTTCTCCATATCCTCACCAACACTTGTTATTTGTTGTCTTTTTGATAATAGCCATTCTTACAGATGTGAGGTGATATCTCATTGTAGTCTTGATTTGCATTTTGCTGATGATTAGTGATGTTGAGCATCTTTTCATATGCCTGTTGGTCATCTGTATGTCTTCTTTGGAAAAATGTCTATTCAGGTCCTCTGCCCATTTTTTAATTGGGTTGGTTTTGTGGGGGCGGGGGGGATGTTGAATTGTATGAGTTCTTTATATATTTTGTATATTAACCCCTTATCAGCTATATCATTTGCAAATATCTTCTCCCATTCAGTAGATGGCGTTTTCATTTTGTTGATAATTTCCTTCACTGTACAAAAGCTTTTTAGTTTGATGTAGCTCCCATTTTTTTTTTCCTTTTGTTTCCCTTGGCTGAGAAGACATATCCAAAAAAATATTACCAAGACCAATGTCAAAGAGTATACCACCTGTGTTTTCTTCTAGAAGTTTTATGGTTTCAGGTCTTATATTTAAGTCTTTAATCCATTTTGAATTTATTTTTGTGCATTGTATAAGAAAGTAATCCAGTTTTATTCTTTTGCATGTAGCTGTCCAGTTTTCCCAACACTATTTATTGAAGATATAGTTGATTTCTAGTCTCATACTGTTGTGGTCGGAAAAGATACTTGATATGATTTCAATCTTCTTAAATTTATTGAGACATGTTTTGTGGCCTAGCATGTGATCTATCCTGCAGAATGTTCCATGTGCACCTAAACAGAATGTGTATTCTGCTGCTTTTGTATGGAATGTTCTATATATATATCTATTGTCTATTTGGTCTAATGTGTTGTTTAAGGCCAGTGTTTCCTTACTGATTTTCTGTCTGGATGATCTGTCCATTGATATAAGTGGGGTGTTAAAGTCCCCTACTATTGTTGTGTCACTATTAACTTCTGCCTTTATGTCTGTTAATATTTGCTTTATGTATTTAGGTGGTCCTATGTTGGGTACATATATATTTACAATTGTATACCTTCTTCTTGGATTGATCCCTTAATCATAATGTAATGTCCTTCTTTGTCTCTATAACAGTCTTTGTTTTAAATTGTATTTTGTCTGATATAAATATTGCTATCCTGGCTTTCTTTTCACTTCCACTTGCAGTGAATAGCATTTTCCATCCTCTCACTTTTAGTCTGTGTGTGTCTTTAGATCTAAAATGAGTCTCTTGCAGGCAGCAGTAGCATACTCCCCAGAACTCTATGCTCCAGGGGTGCTCCCTCTGTGGGCTGCATGGGCCCTTCTGTTGTGACAGGCTGACTGCTGTTGTGGGGGGCATCTGTTAGGCATGGCCGGGCCCCAGTCCAGTTTGTTGTCATGCCCTGCCTGTGCAGAGTCTTCCAGCTACTGGTGGGTGGGGCCCAGTCATGAGGTGGCTGACTACAGAGCCCCAGGGGGTCCCAGGGCTAGTGCTGGCCCAATGGTGGGTGGGTCCCATGGGTGGGTGGTTGTAAGGTTGGGGGGCTCCAGATCTAGTGTTAGCCTGCTGGTGGGCAGGGCCAGTTCCTGACACGGCTGGTTGTGAGGTCTGGGGTGTCCCAAAGCTGGTGTTGGCTCATTGGTAAGTGGGGCTGATTCCCAGCGTGGCTGGCTGAAGAGCCCAAGGTGTCTTAGAGCTGGTGTAGGCCTGCTGGTGGGTAGAAGCAGGTCCTGGGGTCTCTGGTTGCATGGCCCTGGGGGTCCCAGAGTTGGGGTCAGCCTGCTGGTGGGCAGGGCCAGGGCCCTGGGGGTCCCGGGGCTGGTGCTGGCCTGCTGGTGGGCAGGCTGGGTCCTGACATGGCAGGCTATCAGGCTGCAGGACTGCAGTGTTCCTGGGGCTGGTGTCCACCCACTGTTGGGTACAGCCAGGTCCTAGGGTCTTTGGCTTCAGGGCCCTGGGGGTCCTGGAGTTGATGTTGGCCGGCTGATGGGCAGGGCTGGGTCCCAGTGGCTGAGTGTGTGGCCCTGGAAGTCCTGGGGCTAGTGCTGGTGTACTGGTGAGTGGGGTCAGGTCCTGGGCATTGTGGTGTACAGATCTTGGTCCTGAGGCAACTCAGGGCTCAGGGAGTCCTAAGGCAGTGGACCTGCTGATGGGTGGGGCTTTATCCCCTCCCTGCTAGCTGCCTGGCCCGAGGTGTCCCAGTACTTGTTCCTATAGGCTGAAGGGCAGGTCTGGGTCCCATGCTAATAAGCTAGAGGGAGGATTCCAAAATGGCACTTGCCAGCACCAGTGTCCTTGTGATAGAAAGAGGTAGGGAAAAGAATTTTAATCAGAAAGAAAAGCATGTGCAAAAGACCCAGAACTAAGAGTTTGGTGAGTTCAGGTAACAGCCAGTAGCAGTATGTGGGGAAGGAGGTGGGAGATTTGGAGGGAAAAGAGAAGGATAGGGAAAGAGTAAAGAGACACCAGGTGGGGGAAGAAGAAGGGAAAGAGATGAGGTTAGTGAGGAAAATGGGACAAGATCAAGAAAAGGACTTCTAAACAGGGCCAAAAGCATTTGTACTTTTTTCCGAGGGCAACAAAAAATAAAGTATTTTATACAGGAGACTGACATCATAAACATATTTGGAAAGATCACACAGACTGTAGGGTGGCAAGTGTGCTATCAGGGATAAGACAGAAGAAAGAAGACCAGCTGCTGGATGGCCTGAGAAAAAGCAGTGGTGGAAGGTGTAGAAAGAATATAATGAATTTCAGATATATTAAGGAGATAGAATTGATAGAACTTGGTCGTTAACTAGATATAGAGCCTAAGGGAGAGGGAAGAATCAAGGTTGACTCCCAGATTTTTGGCTTTGGCAACTGGAGGGACTGTATGGTGGTGTCAATCATTAAGCAACAGAGCATATGAGTTAAGCTTGATTAGAGGGGAAGATAATTGGTTCCACTTTCAACAGTAGAGTGTGAAGTACCCATGGGACAACCAAGGAGACAGTGAAGTCAAGAGGTTGGTTGGATATACAGGTCTTTGTTTCTAGAGAGAAGTATTCACCACACATATGTGGTGAATTATTAGCTTAAGGATGGCAATTGAAGCCAGATTAAATTGCCCATGAGCGTAGAAGAGAAGAGGGTGCAGGAAAAAAAACTTTAGATTATGCTACCATTGAGAAGATGACCCTAGCAAGGTGTGGAAGGAGGATGTGGAGCATCCAGAGAGGAAAACCAGAAGAATGTGAAATCTCTTAGAAGGGGAGAGCTTTCCTGAAAGGGTTGTGTGACCAATAGTGTCAAGTGCTGCAGAGTGATAGAGGCCTACTTGGGTCCCTTGGATTTGGCAATAGGGACTTCCCTTAAAGGAGGCAGTTTCAGATAATAGGTGGGGCCAGAAGGCTGATCTGTCCTTGGGCTGAAGAATGAATAGGAGGTGACAGAGTACTGTGGGTATAGGCCATTCGATAAAAAAATTTACCATGAATCACAGGCCAGAGATAACACAAATGGGACAGACAACTGATAATAGATACTGTCGTAGTAGAAAATTACTTGTTCCACTTAGAGTGTGACTAAGCCATAATTTTCCTAGTGAAAAATTATTTCTTATTATTAGTAGCAGCTATCATTTATAAAATGCCCACCATAAGCCAGGCACTTGAAGTACATTATTTTATTTAGCCCTTAAAATGACACTCTGCAGTAGATATTAGATGCCTCTGTTACAGATGAAGAAACAAAAGCCCATAAAAGTTAAATATCTGGCACAAGGTCTCAAAACAGCTTCATAGAGGAGCTGGAATTTAAATGTAACCTTCACTCCAAAGCCTATGCTTTTTCTACTGCAGCCACACTGCCTCTCCTAAATACTTCCTACAGCTGCCCTTCACTTCATAGAGCAAAAGCCAGGAAATAAAATGGATGGTCAGGGAATTCCATTCACCAGTGAGAGAGACCTGAGGGAACAGACAGATTACCCAGGCACACACTTCTTGTTCACTGACAATCTCTGAGTAAGGAGTAGAGAGTCTCTGGCTTTCAATCCTATAGGTCCTTGCCAGGGACCCAATATGTTCCCTTTGGTTGCGGGGAGGGGGAAGTGGGGGGTGGGGGAGGGGTGGGGATGTAGGGCCAGAGAGCTCAGAGTAAATCAGTCCATCATTGCTAACTAGAAAATTGAAGGCTGTGGGTAAGGGAAAACTGCAAAGTTTTAAGAGAATTTTCAAAAATTATTTTTATCCTGGAGAAAACAAGTATCAAAGAAGACCCAAGCTGCTTTTACATATTCATGAGGAAGAATGATCAGATCTGCTTTTGACACTCTGGAGGACACTACTGGGACCAGTGAGAATATGGTATGGAGAGGCAGATTTTGGCTCTAACAAGAAGAGCTGCCTATCCAAAGACGAATGGAACTGCCCATTAAAGTAGTGAGCTCTTCATCACTAGAGATGCTCAAGCAGAAGCAGGATGTTGGAGGTGGGGGCCCAGCATCAGAGAGGGCATGGATGGCCTTTCAGGCCACTCCAGACCTGAGATTTTGAGACCCTCTGGAGAAAATGGTTAGGATAAGTTTTCACAGATTAAGGCCTGGCCTTTATTCTCCCCAAATAAATTCTAAATATTACACAATGGGTAGATTGGCATGTTCCTTCACTCACAATTTGTACAAACAACGTATAGCAATTCAACTTTGATATGCAAGAACAAAATGTATTCCTACCTTCAGGAAGCTCTGTGTTTTCTAAGATGAGAAAATATGCTTGTAGGTACCTACTTGTTGGCTTTGATCAGTCAGGTGTGTCATCTTGAAAATGCCGGGGGCAGGGTGTGGAGAATGGATATTGGTAGCCTCATCTTTCTTTCCTGCAGGGGTTAAAAATAAGGAGCTCATTTCCAGCTTTTGCAAAGGTCTTCTGACATGGGAAGAGGGAAAGTCTAACAAAGGTTGATCTGTGATCACTGAATCAATAAAAGATTCTTTCTTCCCTTCTACCTCTTTCTTTCACTTGATAAATATTAATTGAGCACCTATTATACAACAGGCACTGCATTTTTATTGATAGGCGAGAAACTATATCCAGCTGTGTATAAGCACATTTCTACGACATACTACGTGTGTTTTTGTGTAATGGGGATGAGGTGGGAGTGGTGGCAAAATCAACCCTCCAACCTCTGCAAGGAGATGGCTGGTAATTATTATGTGCTCTAAATACTGTCAATGCAAACTAAACCCTGGAATACATTTTACTTTTCCTGCTGCAAAATAATAAGAACTTACAGCACAAGGAAGAAAACTTCTTCTGAAGACAAACAAAATTTCCCATCCCATGTTTGTAGTTCCCAGAGGTCTAGAGATCTGACACATACATTCTTGGCCAGAGAGTGCTTTTTTCCTTAGGAAAAAAAAAAGGGTCACTGGGAAAAACTGAGAACTCTGAATTTAAGGTAATAATTATAATGATCAAAAAAAATTTTAAGGGTGCACAAAGATTGTGTTACAAGGATGTTCCTCGGAGTATTATTTATAGGGAAAATATGGACACAATCTAAATGCTCAAAGGTAGAGGTTAATTAAATAAATTATGGTACTTCCATATAAAGAATACCATAGAGCCATCATTAATGATGTTTAGAAGAATATATAAAGATGCAGAAAGATAGTCAATACAGCTTAAATAGAAAATGTAAGTTAAAATAGTATGTATCCTCCTCCTTCATCTTTGGGATGTGCATTTTGCCCAGTTTCCACAGTGGGAGCTACTTCAAGGAGGCAGCCTTGAGAGAGCACTGTGGTGTTGAGACCATCTGGACACAGTACACGTGACTCAAGGCAGCCGTGTGGCTGACAGGGTCTTGGTGCTCTGGCCTGGTGTCAGGCCTGAGCCTCTGAGGTGGGAGAGCCGAGTTCAGGACATTGGACCACCAGAGACCTCCTGGCCCCATGTAATATCAATTGGTGAGAGCTCTCCTAGAGCTCTCCATCTCAACGCCAAGACCCAGCTCTACCCAACAGCCAGCAAGCTCCAGTGCTGGACACCCCATGCCAAACAACTAGCAAGACAGGAACACAACCCCACCCATTAGCAGAGAGGCTGCCTAAAATCAGAATAAGGTCACAGACACCCCAAAACACACCACCGGATGCAGCCCTGCCCACCAGAAAGACAAGATCCAGCCCCACCCACCAGAACACAGGCATCAGTCCCCTCCACCAGGAAGCCTACACAAGCCACTGAACCAACATTACCCACTGGGGGCAGACACCAAAAACAACGGGAACTACGAACCTGCAGCCTGTGAAAAGGAGACCCTCAAATGCAGTAAGTTAAGCAAAATGGGAAGACAGAGAAATATGCAGCAGATGAAGGAGCAAGGTAAAAACCCACCAGACCAAACAAAAGAAGAGGAAATAGGCAGTCTACCTGAAAAAGAATTCAGAGTAATGATAGTAAAGATGATCCAAAATCTTGGAAATAGAATGGAGAAAATACAAGAAACGTTTAACAAGGACCTAGAAGAACTAAACAGCAAACAAACAATGATGAACAACACAATAAATGAAATTAAAAATTCTCTAGAAGGAATCAACAGCAGAATAACGGATGCAAAAGAACGGATAAGTGACCTGGAAGATAAAATAGTGGAAATAACTACCACAGAGCAGAATAAAGAAAAAAGAATGAAAAGAATTGAGGACAGTCTCAGAGACCTCTGGGACCACATTAAATGCACCAACATTCGAATTATAGGGGTCCCAGAAGAAGAAGAGAAAACAAAAGGGTCTGAGAAAATATTTGAAGAGATTATAGCTGAAAACTTACCTAACATGGGAAAGGAAATAGTCAACCAAGTCCAGGAAGTGCAGACAGTCCCATACAGGAAAAATCCAAGGAGAAACACACAAAGACACATATTAATCAAACTATGAAAAATCAAATACAAAGAAAAAATATTAAAAGCAGCGAGGGAAAAGCAACAAATAACATACAAGGGAATCCCCATAAGGTTAACAGCTGATCTTTCAGCAGAAAGTCTGCAAGACAGAAGGGAGTGGCAGGACATATTTAAAGTAATGAAAGGGAAAAACCTACAACCAAGATTACTCTACCCAGCTAGGATCTCATTCAGATTCAACAGAAGAATTAAAACCTTTACAGACAAGCAAAAGTTAAGAGAATTCAGCACCACCAAACCAGCTTTAAAACAAATGCTAAAGGAACTTCTCTAGGCAGGAAACACAAGAGAAGGAAAAGACCTACAAAAACAAACCCAAAACAATTAAGAAAATGGTAATAGGAACATACATATCGATAACTACCTTAAATGTAAATGGATTAAATGTTCCAACCAAAAGACATAGACTGGCTAAATGGATACAAAAACAAGACCCATATATATGCTGTCTACAAGAGACCCACTTCAGACCTAGGGACACATACAGACTGAAAATGAGGGGATGGAAAAAGATATTCCATGTAAATGGAAATCAAAAGAAAGCTGGAGTAGCAATTCTCATATCAGACAAAATAGACTTTAAAATAAAGACTATTACAAGAGACAAAGAAGGACACTACATAATGATCAAGGGATCAATCCAAGGAGAAGATATAACAATTGTAAATATTTATGCACCCAACATAGGAGCACCTCAATACATAAGGCAAATTCTAACAGCCATAAAAGGGGAAATTGACAGTAACACAATAATAGTAGGGGACTTTAACACCCCACTTTCACCAATGGACAGATCATCCAAAATGAAAATAAATAAGGAAACACAAGCTTTAAATGACACATTAAACCAGATGGACTTAATTGATATTTATAGGACATTCCATCCAAAACAACATAATTTCTTCTCAAGTGCTAATGGAACTTTCTTCTCAAGTGCTAATGGAACTTTTTTCAGGATAGATCATATCTTGGGTCACAAATCAAGCCTTGGTAAATTTAAGAAAATTGAAATCATATCAAGTATCTTTTTTGACCACAACGTTATGAGACTAGATATCAATTACAGGAAAAAAAAACTGTAAAAAATACAAACACATGGAGGCTAAACAATACGCTACTTAACCAAGAGATCACTGAAGAAATCAAAGAGGAAATCAAAAAATACCTAGAAACAAATGACAATGAAAACACGAACACCCAAAACCTATGGGATGCAGCAAAAGCAGTTCTAAGAGGGAAGTTTATAGCAATACAATCCTACCTCAAGAAACAAGAAAAATCTCAAGTAAACAACCTAACCTTACACCTAAAGCAGTTAGAGAAAGAACAGAAAACCCCCAAAGTTAGCAGAAGGCAAGAAATCATAAAGATCAGATCAAAAATAAATGAAAAAGAAATGAAGGAAACAATAGCAAAGATCAATAAAACTAAAAGCTGGCTCTTTGAGAAGATAAACCAGATTGATAAACCGGCCAGACTCAGCAAGAAAAAAAGGGAGAAGACTCAAATCAACAGAATTAGAAAAGAAAAAGGAGAAATAACAACTGACACTGCAGAAATACAAAGAATCATGAGGGATTACTACAAGCAACTATATGCCAATAAAATGGACAACCTGGAAGAAATGGACAAATTCTTAGAAAAGCACAACCTCCCGAGACTGAATCAGGAAGAAAAAGAAAATATAAACAGACCAATCACAAGCACTGAAATGGAAACTGTGATTAAAAGTCTTCCAACAAACAAAAGCCCAGGACCAGATGGCTTCACAGGTGAATTCTATCAAACATTTAGAGAAGAGCTAACACCTATCATTCACAAACTCTTCCAAAATATAGCAGAGGGAGGAACACTCCCAAAGTCATTCTACGAGGCCACCATGACCCTGATACCAAAACCAAAGATGTCACAAAAAAAGAAAACTACAGACCAAAATCACTGATGAACATAGATGCAAAAATCCTCTACAAAATACTAGCAAACAGAATCCAAGAGCACATTAAAAGGATCATACACCATAATCAAGTGGGGTTTATCCAAGGAATGCAAGGATTCTTCAATATATGCAAATCAATCAATGTGATGCACCGTATTAACAAACTGAAGGATAAAAACCATATGATAATCTCAATCGATGCAGAAAAAGCTTTCAACAAAATTTAATACCAATTTATGATAAAAACTCTCCAGAAAGTAGGCATAGAGGGAATTTACCTCAACATAATAAAGGGCATATATGACAAACCCACAGCCAACATCATTCTCAATGGTGAAAAACTGAAACCATTTCCTGTAAAATCAGGAACAAGACAAGGGTGCCCACTCTCACCACTATTATTCAACACAGTTTTGGAAGTTTTAGTCACAGCAATCAGAGAAAAAAAAGAAATAAAAGGAATCCAAATCAGAAAAGTAGTAAAGCTGTCACTGTTTGCAGATGACATGATACTAAACATAGAGAATCCTAAAGATGCTACCAGAAAACTACTAGAGCTAATCAGTGAATTTGGTAAAGTAGCAGGATACAAACTTAATGCACAGAAATCTCTTGCATTTCTATACACTAATGATGAAAAATCTGAAAGAGAAATTAAGGAAATACTCCTATTTACCATTGCAACAAAAAGAATAAAATACCTAGGAATAAACCTACCTAGGGAGACAAAAGACCTGTATGCAGAAAACTATAAGACACTGATGAAAGAAATTAAAGATGATACCAACAGATGGAGAGATATACCATGTTCTTGGATTGGAAGAATCAACATTGTGAAAATGACTATACTACCCAAAGCAATCTACAGATTCAGTGTAATCCCTATCAAACTAACCAATGGTATTTTCCACAGAACTAGAACAAAACATTGCACAATTTGTATGGAAATACAAAAGGCCCCGAATAGCCAAAGCAATCCTGAGAAAGAAAAACGGAGCTGGAGGAATCAGGCTCCCTGACTTCAGACTATACTACAAAGCTACAGTAATCAAGACAGTATGGTACTGGCACATAAACAGAAATATAGATCAATGGAACAGGATAGAAAGCCCAGAGATAAACCCATGCACATATGGTCACCTTATCTTTGATAAAGGAGGCAAGAATATACAATGGAGAAAAGACAGCCTCTTCAATAAGTGGTGCTGGGAAAACTGGACAGCTACATGTAAAAGAATGAAATTAGAACACTTCCTAACACCATACAAAAAATAAACTCAAAATGGATTAAAGACCTAAATGTAAGGCCAGACACTATAAAACTCCTGGAGGAAAACATAGGCAGAACACTCCATGACATAAATCACAGCAAGATCCTTTTTGACCCACCTCCTAGAGAAATGGAAATAAAGACAAAAATAAACAAATGGGACCTAATGAATCTTAAAAGCTTTTGCACAGCAAAGGAAACCATAAACAAGACGAAAAGACAACCCTCAGAATGGGAGAAAATATTTGCAAACAAAGCAACTGACAAAGGATTAATCTCCAAAATATACAAGCAACTTATGCAGCTCAATATCAAAAAATCAAACAACCCAATCCAAAAATGGGCAGAAAACCTAAATAGACGTTTCTCCAAAGAAGATATACAGATTGCCAACAAACACATGAAAGGACGCTCGACATCACTAATCATTAGAGAAATGGAAATCAAAACTACAATGAGGTATCACCTCACACGGGTCAGAATGGCCATCATCAAAAAATCTACAAACAATAAATGCTGGAGAGGGTGTGGAGAAAAGGGAACCCTCTTGCACTGTTGATGGGAATGTAAATTGATACAGCCACTATGGAGAACAGTATGGAGGTTCCTTAAAAAACTAAAAATAGAACTACCATATGACCCAGCAATCCCACTACTGGGCATATACCCTGAGAAAACCATAATTCAAAAAGAGTCATGTACCACAATGTTTATTGCAGCTCTATTTACAATAGCCAGGACATGGAAGCAACCTATATGTCCATTGACAGATGAATGGATAAAGAAGATGTGGCACATATATCAATGGAATATTACTCAGCCATAAAAAGCAACAAAATTGAGTTGTTTGTAGTCAGGTGGATGGACCTAGAGACTGTCATTCAGAGTGAAGTAAGTCAGAAAGAGAAAAACAAATACCATATGCTAACACATATATATGGAATCTAAAAAAAGAAAAAATGGTTCTGAAGAACCTAGCGGCAGGACAGGAATAAAGACACAGACGTAGAGAATGGACTTGAGGACACGGGGAGGGGGAAGGGTAAGCTGGGACGAAGTGAGAGAGTGGCATGGACATATATACACTACTAAATGTAAAATAGATGGCTAGTGGGAAGCAGCTGCATTGCATGGGGAGATCAGCTTGGTGCTTTTTGACCACCTAGAGGGGTGGGATAAGGAGGGTGGGAGGGAGACGCAAGAGGGAGGGGATATAGGGATATATGTATACATATAGCTGATTCACTTTGTTATACAGCAGAAACTAACACAACATTGTAAAGCAATTATACTCCAATAAAGATGTTAAAAAATAATAAAATAAAATAGTATGTACCATATGATCTATTTTGGTAAAAAACAGATATGTAAATAAGTATATATACACACACATACACACATATGTATAAAGAGAGACAGAGAGATAGCTATACATGTATATGATAGAAGAAGAAAGGCTGAAAGGATTATTACCAATGTCAAAGGTGGTTGTGGGATCATGGGGTTTATTACTTTCTTTTTTTCTCTAATTCTGTATTTTCTAAATTTTATGATAATAAACATGTACTTTTGTGTGAAAAGTTATTAAACATATAACATGGGTGTAATATAATTCTATTGCTAAAAGTAAATTAAAGCAGGTAAATCTTAAAGTTCATTCTTCAACTTTGCCTATGATATGTTAAAATTATTTAGATGATTTTTATGTAGCCAAACAAAAGCAAGTTGTACTGACATAATGAGAAATAAGTAACACTATAAAAATATGTAGAATTTTGGGTAAATTTCTTTCGCAGACAGTATCCTTTCAATCTAATATACAAAGCTACCAATTTTTTAATTCTAAAGGTTAGCATATGAAATTTATTCATTCTTTCATTCACTCAGGGGGTACTTGCTGAGTTTTCACCATGTATAAATACCTGTCCTGAATTGTTTGGAGGCTTAAAGTGCATGTTGCTTGTACTTGAGGTGCTTACAGTCTACTGGGAAAGAGATCAACAAAGTCCAGACAACAAAATCATAACAATCAGACAGAGAACAGGGTATGATAGAAAACAAATACCAGTGAGGTGAAGGCTATCAAAATTCTACTCACTTTTGAGGCTCAAAAGGCCTCTCTTCCTGAAGATACCTCTTGCTGGGCAGTAATTCCTAGAAGTGTTATCTCATCTGATGGGTGAGGACTCTGGTTAGCATCTGTCACAGAGCAGAGGGCCCAAGTGTCCTTTCCTTGTCCTGACCTTTGTTTCATTCATTGTGGGTCCAGAGTGGACTTCAAAGTCAAGTTTATTTTGGGAACACCAGACCACGTTCATCTCCTGAAGGAATGAGGAAGGTGAGGTGTGGAGCTAGATAATAACACAGCCCAGATTAATTAGTGGTGATGGGTGTGGAAACATGGAAAGAAGGGCTCCCTTCAGCCTGTTGATGAATAACAGCCACCCCTTATCCTGTCCCTTCCAAACTGGTGTTCAACAACATCCCATTCTTCCAATCCTTACTCCTGAGGGGAGGATTATCAGTGGGAATATCCTCAAAGTATCAAAAGCTGCAAGGCATGATAGGGAGAAGTGCTGAACTGGGAGCCCAGACTCCTACCCTAGCTCCAGCTGGCTCTGCCTCTAACCAGCTTCCGTCACCTCAGTTTTCTCATCTGAAGGGGTTGAACTGTTCAATTCAACTGTTCAACAGTTGAATTGTTCAACTGTTCAAACTGTTGAACTACACATTCCCTATAAATTAGAAACCACAAGGTTCCTGGGATTATATGTTGGAATTATTCCCCAACCATGAGTCATCTGTCAATCTCTGACCTTGCAAATATAAATTCATCTCCAGTGATAGAAATTAAAACACTTAATTCTCTTATAGGTAGGTTGTACACACTGAACGCTTGTGTGTAGTACTGCCTGGGAAGTCGAGGCAAAGGAAATGGCTCCTAAATTCCTCCTGGGATTGAAATGGAAAATAAGACAGGCTATGACATCAGCTACCATCTCCTCTGTGATCAGACTAAATAATACAAATATCAATATTAAATTATGCATGCATACTTTTTATTTTTGCCTTTCACGGCAAATCACAAGGCATCCTTTGCTTTTAGCCTTTAGTGCAAGGTTATGAAGGAAGAACAGGAAAGAATCTCAGCATTTTAGAGCTGCAAGTGATTTTAAAGATTAGACCCAAGTCCCTCATCATTCCAGTGAGGAACAAAATGAGGGGTCCAAGATGTGAAACAGCTCAGTCCGGTGTTAACTTCCTGAAGTATGTTCTCTCAGTTTGCTTCACCTAAGCCAACCATAACTGGACAATACCACCACCTACATGCTAAACAAACAAACAAACAAAAACCACTAAAAGAAAGGACAAGGAAAGTAGTCAAACCTCTTATAAAGTTTCCTCCATTACAACTAGAGGAACCATGCAAGGGGAAGAGAGCTCATCAGGATGAACATTTCTGAGACAGGAACAGTTCACCTCCTAGACTGCATCCAGAATCAATTCCTCACCCCAAGACACAGCTGCACCATATTTCCACCCACTACTTTCCTATCTCTCTATAGGGAGGCAAGCACCAGACCTTTTGAAGAGAATTGTTACAAGAATCATGTTGCCTTTAACAAATCAGCCATTTACAACCATATCATCAAGTAAACATTGGATGAATAAAATTCAAATGCTAAAAATCTGTCCTATTTCACCAAGAAACATGATTTTCTATTAATTTCTCCCCTCTTAGGTTCCCTGTGAATCCAGGGAAGTTACTTAAGAGCATCTTAGTAGAGAAAAAAAAAAATTGGTAGTTCCATATGAGAACTGTTTACCTAAACTCGGTCAGCATTGGGGATCTAAGTTACTGGAATCACGTAAGAACTCATTCCTTCCCAGTCCGTTTTGCCTCACTATTCAGATGGATGCAATACGTTACATCCTTCCTACCGAGGAAAACACACACACTGGCCTTTTGATGTTTCACCACATTTGATAATATTTTGACATCCATACACTCCAGACCAGAACATCCTAGATGACACAATTAGAATTCAAATGCATAGACCCTTAGAACTGAAAGGGACTCGCAAGAGAACTGAATCATATCTCCTCCCTTTACAACTAAAGAAACATAGTTGCAGCGAAACAGAGACTTGGGCCTCATCACATGGCTAGATAATGGCAGGGCTAGATAATGGCAGGGCCAGATCTGAAGGCTACGTCTCCAGTCTTCTTGTTCAAGTTCTTTCCACAGCCTCCACTGCTTTCCAGCATCAGTGCAGGCTTTCTAAACACTCTTGAAGGGTTAGATGGAGCTATTCCTTGGGAGTCAGCCCCTCCCATTCCAGAGCTGCCTCTGCTATTCCACTGGATGAATTATAGATGCAAGAGGTTACTAAAGCCTGAATAGGCAGACGAGCTCCCTTTCAGAATGTGTTACATTCTGTCAGTCAGGAAGGTGGGCAGCAATACTTACAGTTATCAGTTGCTCCCATAGTAAATTACTGTTCTAATTTATCTAAAATCCATTGTTGCTATGCAATGCAGGAGCATTCTGGTTTTGAATTATGTGAGCAATTCAGTCATCTGGTTCATGTCTAAGAATTATACATGGCTAGTTGGCATGCATAATTTGGGGCAGCAGCCTTCTAACAACTGTTTTGATGACTCTGTGACAGGAAATCTGGTTGCATTAAATTCCTACCTTCTGGCTCCAGGGATGCCCATCCAAGCAGGCACTAACGGCTAATAAAGACTAACAGGTGAACAACAGGGTTCAGGGGAAAGAGAATTCAACTTGACATTATAATTATTTGCATTAGAACCCTACCTCTGCCCATCACTAGCAGAAGGACTTTAAGCATTACACTTGGTTTCTAAGCCTCTCTGTCCTTATCTGTAAAATTTGAACAGAGCTAAATTTCATTTACATATACTGTATCACTGGGCCAATACTATAATTTGTGATGATCAGTTAACCCCAGAAATGAGAAGACAACAATAATACGGAAAATGTTAAAAATTCTGTGTCTGGGATGCTACCGGTCTAACTAAGTATAAAACCCTGCTCAGCCACTTACTAGTTGTGTAATCTTGAGCAAATTTCATCATCTTCGTCCTTTTGTTTTCGTTTATCATTCATTAAAAAGTTCAAAAATACTGAAAATAGAAGACTAGAATTAACTAAAATGATACACTAATCACCAGCTTAAGCAATTTTCAATATTTTGCTAATATCCTTTCGTCTCTCTTTCCCAACACTTTTTTTTCCTCGAGGTATTTTAAAGCACATTTGGGCAAGTTGTTGTTTTAAAGATCTCTGTGCTTCAATTTCCTCATCTAGGAAATGAAGATTATAATATCGAATTCATGGGGTAGAACTGTACTTCGTATTCAATAAATGTTAACTATTATTATTTATGGAGATACCTATGTGCACCGCCCCCTCTGAAGCGTAAAAGCACTTTGCAGCTCCGCGCGCGCCTCTCAGGACAGAGGTTGTTAAATAAACAGCCTGGAAGAACCCGAGTCCTGCGTGGCTAATATTACGTGCACCCCCTTCAGGCCGCCCTCGTTCAGAACAGCTCCGTTTAAGGATGAAGTTTGTCCTTCGCAGGCTCCCGTCGCCACGCGTGAAAATGAGGGGCGGGAACAGGAAATGGGGTTAGGGTGAGTGCCGGCGCTGGGAGGCAGCTGAGAAGAGCAGAGGGCTGCCGCTGGAAGACGTGAGGAAGAGCCACGATGTTCCGGATCGAGGGCCTTGCGCCGAAGCTGGACCCGGAGGAGATGAAACGGAAGATGCGCGAGGATGTGCTCTCCTCCATACGGAACTTCCTCATCTATGTGGCCCTGCTCCGAGTCAGTGAGTGTCCTTCCAGGCTGTGGCCATGAGACTAGCAGGGAGCTCGCCGACACTGCGCGCCCAACTCTGGTCTCACTGGCCTTTTGGGGTCCCTGGAGCGGAGCTAAGCGGTCGCGGATGCAAGGGACGTGCACGTCGAGGGCAGCGGGCGCATGCGCGCGTTGCTTAGGCTCTGCGGCCCTGGGTGGGGGTACCGGAGTGCAAGCGGCGGCGGGAACCGCGAGGTTAATCACCCAGCCTCGCCCTGTCTTAAGAGCGTTTGAATTGAAAGAGCCTGTAAGGTCATCCCCCAAAGCAAGTCCCTCGTTTTGCAGACAGAAAAACTGGTATCTAGAGTGGAGAAATGGCTGGCTCAAGGTCACTCATCGATTCTGTGAATGATCTTGACCTAGAATCCAGAGTTCTTAACTGACTGACAAGTTTCCATGTTTACATCACTGCTTACCTCTGAAATCCAAAAGCTTTTGTTCTTTTTAGTTGTAGAGGGTGAAGTAGATAATTACCTTTTTTTTCTTTCTTTTTTAAGAAGGAGAAGAAAGGATATGAGTCTATAGGATTAATAATAATACCTGAGGATTTAGTTGACTTTTACGTTTGGTAGAAACTGCATTGCCTGATCTTGACAATAGCCCTTTGAGAGAGGCAGGGCCTAAGTCTGTATACCCCCTTTGCAAGTGTGAACTCGACTTTCAGAGGGGACTTATGCAAAGTATTAGAATTGCAGGCACACAATATTAGGGCTGGATGCAGTTTTATAGATTAGTTCTCTAGTTTTACTGATAGGAATCTCAGAAGTGAATTGCCTCTTCATTTGCCGCTTCATTTTCAGTTCAGCATTCTTTTCATTGTTCCTTGCTGTACATTGTTGACAGGTCTGGATGGAGAGGCAGAGATGATTCAGATAGATGAAGACCATACCAAGTCTTCATGAGCCTCGTGGAAGACTCATGTTGGGCTTAAGGCCAGAGCTCTTCAGGTCTAGTCTCCCTTATTCTGCCCCTTTCACTGCCTGTGGTGTTATCTCTGGTTCCCCAGAGGAGGGAGCCCTGGTGAACGGAAACTCCCAAATCATCTTGCTCCTCCAACAGCTTTTTACAACTCCCAACTTTACTTATTTCCTCCTCTTACCTTTTTTTGGTTGACTTAGCTACCAGTAAAATATTTGCTTCTTCTCAGTGACCTTTGTATTTGAGATGAATCAAAATTTTTATTTTAAACAGAATACTGTTCCTTATCCCTTTTTAAATTGAGATATAATTTGCATGTTATTCAATTCACCCATTTAAAGTGTACAATTCATTGATTCTTAGTATAGTCAGAGTTGTGCAGCCATCACCACAATCTGTTGTAGAATATTTTCTTCCCCTCTGAAAGAAACATCATTAGCTGTCCATTAGCTGTCATTCCCCCATTTTCCACCGTCCCCAGCCCCTGGCAACCACTAATTGACTTTTTGTCTTTATAGATATCCCTATTCTGGACATTTTATATAAATCGAATTGTACAATATGTGACCGTTTGTGTTTAGGATAATTTTTCAAGGTTTGTCCATACTGTAGCATGTATCGGTATTTCCTTCCTTTTTACTGCTGAATAATATTCCATTGTATGGATATCCTACACTTTGTTTATCCATTGTTTTGATGACTGTTACTTTTTTTTCTGATAAGACTTCGTTTTAAAAAAAAAAAGTCTGGGCATACTGCTGACTTGGTCAGCTTCTGACATATTTAAATATCTTCAGTTTAATATCAACAAAATGTCTTAATTTAGTATGGGTATTGAGAAATAATCTGGCAGCTTTTTTGGTCACAACCTTTTTTTTAAATAGTAATCTTTTATTTATTTATTTATTTTTATATTTATTTTTATATTTATTTTTGGCTGTGTTGGGTCTTCGTTTCTGTGCAAGGGCTTTCTCTAGTTGTGGCAAGCGGGGGCCACTCTTCATCGCGGTGCGCGGGCCTCTCACTATCGCGGTCTCTCTTGTTGCGGAGCACAGGCTCCAGACGCGCAGGCTCAGTAGCTGTGGCTCACGGGCCCAGTCGCTCCGCGGCATGTGGGATCTTCCCAGACCAGGGCTCGAACCCGTGTCCCCTGCATTAGCAGGCAGATTCTCAACCACTGCGCCACCAGGGAAGCCCCTGGTCACAACCTTTTTTTTCCCAATATTTTTTAATTTGATAAAATACATATAAAATTTACCATCTTAACTATTTGTAAGTGTTTGGGTTAGTGGTATTAAATTCATAATATTGTATAATCATCACCACCATCTCCAGAACTCTTTTCATCTTGTAAAACTGAAACTCTGTAGCTATTAAACAGTAATTCCTCATTCCCCGCTCTTCCCAGCTGCTGGCAGCCACCATATTTTTTTTTTTTGAGGAACCACTATACTGTGCTCCATAGCAGCTATACTGTTTTACACATCCTTGCCAACAGTTTTTTTGTTAGTAGCCATCCTAGTGGGTGTGAAGTGGTATCTTGCTGTAGTTTTATTTTGCATTTCCCTAACGATTAATGATGCTGAGCATCTTTTCATGTGCTTATTTTGGCCATGGCACTGTTACACAGGGCAGTAATATCACTTCTTTTGATCCCTGTGACAACACTTCTTTGTTTTCTAGACATATATCTTCACCACCGTACTCATAATAACTGACGTAGGACTGTATCACATGTGAACAGGAGCATGTAAATGTCGTATAACTGATCAGTGGGGAACGAAAATATGTGTCCAGCTCTTCTGGATCCCTACTTCAATGTTTTCCCCCACTCTCTGTCTTTCAAATGTGTTTTCAAAAGTGATTTTGTTTCTTCTAGAGTTTTGTTCCTTTGACGGTTAAATCACAAAGTAAAGGCTTGTCATTTGAAGGAGGATTGGATTTCCTCTTTATCGTCCTAAAAGCAAGAACTACCTGGAGAAAAGATTTTATAGAATGAAAAATGAACTTTGTAATAATCCCAGCTGCATGACAATGGGATGGGCTACCTTGAAAGACAGTGATTCCCTTTGGCTGGGTGTGCAGGCAGAGGCTTGGCCACATTTGGAGTTGTTTTGAAAAATATGTTGAACTATAAGGTTTATCTCCCAATCTTGTAATTCCATATGTAACTTGTGATTATCTGGATCTAAAAACAAATTCTGGGTTTATTTTTCTTTCAGCTCCTTTTATCTTAAAGAAATTGGACAGCATATGAAGAGTGGGCTTCACGTGTGAATGCATGATATGAAGAACCTGGTTACAGCTTCTACTGCTATCTGCAGATGAACAGACCCAGAAAGATGTAAGAGACTCTTTGATTAAATGGACGTAAAAATTCTACTTGTTAAGAACAAGTTTGGCTCTGGTAACTGACCTTTATAGCTAAAAGATAAAACTATTTGGGAAGTATGAAGAGACGTACCTGTGATATTCAGCCTCGGTGAATGTTGGTGTTATTGTACATGATGTCAAACTCCGTTTTCTAGCAAGTATTAATTATAAGGGAATTATGTCTGCAATGGCACTGTCGTGTGAGTCATTTCTGTGTACTTTTTTTACTTCTGCCTGGAGTATATTTGTTGAAGCGTTCCTTTCCATTACTTATGTTTTAGTGAAGCCAGTGCACAACCATGTCATTTAAGCACGGGACCGTTAGTCTATATTTTTAATAAATGTACCAACTAAGAAAAATAGGGCTTTTATTTTTCTTAACCCACTTTTTGCTGCAAACCAACAGTCACTGGTGAGACTACTATAATGTTGTGACTATTACAAACTGCATTAAATTGAGTTCCTCTTGTTTTGGACTGGAGAATTTGCTAATCCTGATAAAACAACATGGTTTTATTCTTAAGCAATCTTTATGAAAGGCAACATTACTGCTTGATGCTAAGAATATGTAATACCACCAAAGGGGGAAAACGCTATATTTTTAAGTCAGGTAGTTCTCCAAGTTTGTTGGGAGAGGGGGATAGTCCTTAACCTTCTTCCCAGGTACAACTACATTCACTTCTTTTTAGCTAATTATATATATATATATTTTTTAATTAATTAATTAATTAATTTATCTTTGGCTGCGTTGGGTCTTCATTGCTGCACGTGGGCTTTCTTTTCAGTTGCAATGAGCGGGGGCTACTCTTCATTGCCATGCGCGGGCCTCTCATTGTGGTGGCCTCTCTCGTCTTGGAGCACCGGCTCTAGGCACGCGGGCTCTAGAGCGCAGGCTCAGTAGTTGTGGCGCACGGGCCTAGCTGCTCTGCAGCATGTGGGATCTTCCTGAACCAGGGCTCGAACCCGTGTGCCCTGCATTGGCAGGCGGATTCCTAACCACTGCGCCACCAGGGAAGCCCTTTAGCTAATAATATTGAGTTTACCTTCTTGTCCCGAAATAACATGATTGTTACTTTATGATTTTTCTGTTTTAGACATTGCCTACTGACTTCTCCATGCATGTAAGGATTTGTGTCTCTTCCATCTCCTTACCTCCATCTCTCATGCATCTCATTTCTACTTCCTTCCAGTGTACTTATTAGTGTTGATTTTGATTAGATTGATTTCATTAGGACTCCAAATGCTGTTTGTTGTTTTCTTTTCCTGTACATCTTTTTAATTTTCCTAGGCTTAGTTTTCTGTGAACTTATCACACTAAATCAGCTAAACTTTTTGCCATTTATCTAAATCGCTGATAGTCTTCTATGCCTGATGCATGGCTGTATTCTCGGTTCTCCCTTCAGCATCATCCTGGGAATTCCTTTTCCCTCTTCTCCCGTGTTGGGTCTCTTGTTTTCCGTATCTCGTGTCCAGTATGTGTCTGTTCACTGAGTCTCTATATTGAGTACAGTACCCGTACCCATAACTGCCTGGTATCTCAGAATCCAGAGAACTCTCTATTTTACCCTTTCCAGAAAATAAAATTCTAATTTGGGGAGGGAGTTGGGGAAGAGAGGCTACGTAAACTGTAGAGTTGCAGAGAGCATCCAAATACCTTCAACCAATTTTTTTTTTTTTAGTGTGTACACCTTCGTGCCCTACTTCCAAAGGTACATGAAACCACCAGTTCCTGAACCTTTTAGGGATTCTATGGTGTAAATTGGGTGTTGTTTGTTTTGCTTTTCCTATTGCTGACTCAGAATTCGGTTTTCTACCAGGTTATTTACTACTTGTCCACCTGCTTTCCAGCTTCTTACTTTGTTGCTATTGTTTCCTCTCCTCCTTTTCCATCCTTTCAGGTTTATACCTAAACAGTCTTTAAACAAACATCTTAAAAATCTTTGATGTTGTTTAATGGAATTTCTGGAGGGAGTGGAAGTAGTAACTGGTACTCAATCCACCATCTTTGCCCAGACAGCATGTATTTTAACCCTGTGATGCTATGTTTCATGTTGGTAATTTATATCCATCCCTGACTTACAGGGGTGCAGTATATAGTACTGTGATCATAAACACCTTATTTTGAGTCCTGGCTGCAACGCTTATGAGATGGATGACTTGTAGCAACTGAATGTCTGTATCTCATTTTCTTCATCTGTAAAATTAGCATAATAGAAACATCTGTCTACTTCAGTGTGTTGTAAGGATGAAAAGAGAAAATGCAAGTAGAGCACAGTGCTGACGTTGCGTAAACACTAGTTGTTATTAATGGTTTGTCTTTGGTATAAGGTGTTTATAAGTGATTTGTGCTGGCATTCACTCCACTAATAGATTTCATTCATATTTCCAGATACTATGAGATAGCATGCTTATCCTCTAATTATATTACAAACTTCAAAATTACTGAACACTTAAAATTCATTACCTAAAAACAGCCTTAATCCATCAGTGTTAATGCCATTTTACAGATGGGGAGTTTGAGACTGGAAGTTTCTGTGGCTAATAAATAGCAGCTGGCCAAGGTTTAGGGCCTTTTAATGTTTATTTATTGCACCCTGTCCTTTAGTGCTTTTCTTTGTGGGGGGTGGTGATTGTTACCCTGGTTCCAGCACATGTTCAAGTTACAATAAGAGAAAATGTGATGGTGCAGTTTTTTACAGCTGACTTTTAAAAATTCAGGCCATAAACTCCACCGGGGGTGTCTAATACTTGTAATTAACAGTTCTGAAATAGTAATTAGAAAACAGAAGTAGGAATTTTACTCCTAAATTAGGCTAGTGTTCTTCTGCTATCAGTGCATTTCATTATCAAACTGCTTTATCATTGCTCTTTGTAGTTCTTCTGTGAAGTGAGTTAGCATTTCGATTACAGTGTGTTCCATAGTTTGTAGGTGGGTAAACTTGGGCCTAGAGTTGGAATGAAGAACAAGTGAGGAATCAACTTTTTCTCTTCCCCCTCCTTTGCTTGAGCTGAGTGTCTCTCTTTACCTATGAGATCCAAGCACCAGAGAGTGCTGTAGATAGTATCAAAAGGAAATCGGCCAGACATTTTACTCTGTTTTGCTATGACTTGATCACTGGATAAATTCTGCTTGTAGCTTAGGTCATCAAAGAAGCCACTAAAGCAGGAATTGGCGAGCTTTCTGTTCACAGTCAGATGGTAAATACTTTAGGCTTTGTGGGCTCTGTGGTCCCTGTCAGCTCTTCAGTTGCAGTGTGAAAACAGCCTTAGACAATATGTAAGCCGACGAGCATGGCTGTGTTCAAATAAAACTATGCAGAATTGTGGCAGGCTGGATTTGGCTTATAGGACACCTGCTCTGAAGTGAAGGGCAGAATTTGGCCAAGTGTGAAATGGCCTCCAACATTACAGAACTGTTTTATTATTTTAAAGGTGAGACGTTTGTTCTGTTGCAAATTATATAGGGAAAATGATGTCACATAGGGTCTGGCTTTTTAAAGTCCCAGAGATTAATAATTCATTGATCGGTTACTGAGTTTCTATTATATGCCATGCTTTTGTGCCAGGAGCTGGGAATGGACAGTCATGGGACTGCCGTTTTAGTCTATAAATCATCGTAGGATTCCATACAAGTGGATGTCTGGAGGACCTCACCTTGCTGGAGGTTTAGACTTGAAGGATTAATGGTGGTTGTCTATGGGAAAAGGTTACAGAAGGGAGGGCCAGGCAGGAATCATATTGATTAAGGTGTTCAAACCATATTGATCAAGGGGAGTTCAAAATTGCTTACTTAAACCTAGATGCAATGTAGAGACTAGGTTTGAAGGGGAGATCAAGGAGGATGATTGAGCAGACCAGTATTGATTCAGATAAAAGTAGTGTAGGGGAAAGAAGGAATTCAGGGAAGGCTCTGGAGGTGTAGAGATTATTTCTGGATGGACCCAGTGTAATCACAAGGGTCTTATAAGAGGGAGAAAGAAGGTGCAGAGTCAGAGAAGGTATTACAACAGAAGCAGAGGTGGGAATGATGTGGCCACAAGCCAAGGAATGTGGGCAGCCTCTGTGTTCCAGAAGCTGGGAAGGGTGAGGCACAGATTCTCCCCTAGAGCCTCCGGAAGGACCACAGGTCTGCTGACACCTTAACTTTAACCCCTTAAGACCTGTTTCAAACTTCTGACCTCCACAACTGTAAGATAATTTGTGTTGTTTTAAGCCACTAAGTTTGAATAATTAGAGCAGCAATAGCAAACTAGTACATTTATAGCACTCCTTCCTCCATCTACTGTTATCATGGCCTCATCCTCTTCATATCTAGGGTAAATCCCTTACCTGTTCTACCATCTTTTGCAAACTTTATTATTCACTGACTGTGTGATCATTCTTGAAATACTTTCTGGTCCTGGATTATCTTCTCTTTATAAACTTCCAGCCCATTAAAGACCATGGCTTTAATTACCATCTATTTAGAAGAAACTCCCAATGTTTATTTCCAGTTGAAATGTTGGCCATGTTTGGATACCATATGCTCACTCAGCATCTCCATCTCACCGATATTTTCAGCTTAGCAGGTCCAAAACTGAACCCATCATTTTTCACTTGAAACTTGTTGCCTAATTCAGTAAATGGTACCATCAACACAGCTGCTTAAACCAGAAATCAGGGAGTCTTCCTTGAATCCTTAATTACATCTCCGAAGTCCCTCTTGCCATCTAAGGTACGTATTAAGAGGTTTGGAGATTAGGACATAGACATTTTGGGTGGGGGCATTCTGCCTACCATGTGTAATAAAGGTTTAGATGTGGTGGGGAAAAGTTGAGAGTTTCCTTCTGCCCAGATCTGCTTTCTCTGGAAAGACATTTGCTGACCTCAGTCCTCCTTAGTCTTAGTCACTCAATCCCACAGCCATAGCCTAGATTTAATTTCCTTCCTCCAAAACAAATAACTTAGTCCCACCAGACTCTATCATGGATCTATTCACCCTACCACCTAGTTTCTGTGCTTCACTGCCCTCATGCCTCAACTTACACTCCATTAGCCATCATTGTAATCATTCTTGCATACGCCTTCAACTCTCTTCCCTCCCTCTAGCTTCATTGTACTTCTCTAGCAAAACCCCACCTTGGTTAAATCCAGCTCTTTGCCTACTCTGTGCAGTGGAAAGTGTCTGGAAAGAAACATCCTGAAAGGTTCTACCTGGAAAATAATGACTGCTGAACCTCAGTTGGGTCCTGCAGGACCACTATGTTTCCTTAGTTCATTCTTCTCCGCTAGATAAACATTTCATACCTTCTCAAACCTCCAGGATCTCCCCTCATCTTCAAGCTCAGCTGATGATGTTGCTTCTTCTTTCCCTGAGAAAATAGAGGCATCCAGAGGAAAGCTTCCATAAACTTACCCCTTGATAACCCACCCACCAGCATTTGTACCCTCCCTCCTGTTAGGAAAGTCCGCTCCTATTTAAGGCCAGACCCATCCCACATGCACGCAATCAGTCCCACCCGCATCAACTACTCAAGGATCATGATCCAGCCGTTCTCCCTCACTTTTCTTTCTTTATTGGATCATTCCCAATAGTATTCAAAAGGGCTGTGATTTCTTCTATTTTAAAAAGAATTTTTTTTAAAAGCCCTGTTGCCAGTCTGTTCCCTGGAGCAGATGCTGAGATTCTGTGCAGGAGGTTTTGGGGGGAATATTTTTGGGAAAAACACTTTCGAGTGCAAGTGAAACAAGTTTGGGCAGGAGAAGTTGAACTGTGGTGCAGCTGCAAATACAGACATCTAGGACTGTCCCAGTTTTAGCACTGAAACCTCTCAGCCCTGGGCAAGCCAGAATGTTTGGTCGCCCTAGTTGCAAAAGCAGCTTTAGTCAGTCCCACAGGTAACTGATGCTGGGATGGCCCTTCAGAGAAGTCCTGAACAAGGCAAGAGGGCAGGGCCTTTGGACCCTTGCATCAACTAGCCATTGCATGGGGACTGGTGGGCGGGTGTATTTCAGTGGAGGCAGCTTCCTTCAGCTGACCTGAGGGGGATGCAGCTGTGAGGTGTCAGCAGCTAACACTCCTAGCCGCTGGGGGAATGAGTTCCTTCGTCCCAAAGTTGAGATCTGGGTGGTTCAGCACAGCATCTACCGTAGTCCTCTTGAATCCTCAGCCGTCTCCATCTACCATCCCATTTTTCTGCTCTCAGTTAAATGCCTCAATAAGGTGGTTTTTACTTTCATTCCTTCCTCTCATTGTCTCCTGAAACTACTCCAGTTAGGTTTGCATCCCCACGAATCTTGTGAAACTGCTCTTGTTAAGGTTAACACTGACCTGTCTTACCCTGTCAGCAGCATTTAACACACTACCTCTTACTATTTTAACCACCTTGTGGGCCTTCTTAATTTTCCTCTTATCCACCCTTTCTATTCCACTTATCCACCCTTCCTCAGACTCTTCTGCTGGTTCTTCATCTCTAACCTCTGAAACTTGCAGTGCCCCAGGCGTTACTCTTCAGACCTCTTTATTTACAGTATAGATTCTGCACTGACTCTTGGTGATCTCACTTGATCTCTTGGCTTTAAATGCCATTTATGGGCTGAGAACTCTCAAATTTATATCTCCAGCCTACACCTCTCCCCTTAATTCCAAACTTGTCCAATAACAAACTCCCAGTCTTCCCCTTTCATGAAACCTACTCTCTCAGTCACAGGAGATGATAATTCCGTCTTCCAGTTGCTTAAACTAAAACCCCGAGTGTCATCCTTAACTCCTCTCTTTCACGTCCCATACCAATCCTTCAGAAAACCCTGCTGGCCCTTGAGTTAGAATCAGAATCTGACCTCTTCTCACCAACTTCATTGGCACCACCCTGGTCCAATCCACCATCATCACTTTTCTGAATTATTACAACAGCCTCCTAACTAGACTCCCTGCTTCCACCCTTGCCCCTCTGCAGTCTGTCCTCAACACAGCAATCAATGGTTCTCTGAAAATTTAAGCCAGAACATGTCACTACAGCTGAAAAACCTTCAGTGGCTTCCTGTCTTATTCAGAGTAAAAGCCAAAGCATTTCTGGTTGCCCACAAAGTTCTGTACAGTCTGGGCCTCATTACTTCTCTGATCTTATCTTTTATGATTCTCCTCTCCCTCACTGCACTCTGGCCATACTGGCCTCCTTGCTTCCTCAAACAAATGAGACATGCTACTGCCTCAGGGTCTTTGCACTGGCTGTTTCCTTTGCCTAGGATGCTCTGTTCCTTTAGATTTCCAAGTGCCTCACTCCCTCTCCTTGGGTCTTCACTTAAATGGCATTTTTCCATTGAGGCCTTTACCAACTCCTTTAAAGGTTATGTGTCAATTTGTGAAAACCCAGCAAGTTGTAGACTTAGGATATTTGCATTTTTCTATAGTTACATTATATTTCAACATTTTTTTTTTTTATTACAAGCTCTTCGGCACTCTATACCCCCCTTCTTTATTTTTCTTCCTGGCACTTATTTAATATATTTTTTCCTTATTTATTTTGTTAATTGTCTCCTTTCGCTAAATATATGCTTGATGAGGGCAGGGGTTTTGTCTTACTATGTTCACTGTAGTATCCCAGTACCTAGAAGAGTGCCTGGCACCTACTAGGCACTCAGTATTCATTGAATAATAGAATGGAAGTAGAGTGGAGAAGTTTTTTTAACTAGTTGTGGGAAGTGTGAGAGTAAGCTGACTAGAAAAAGGTCAGATGGTATTAGAACCCCAGTTAAGATAGGTGATCATGAATTTGCAGTGCTTGGATGTGGGCTTTTTCTCTAGCACTGCTCTGCTGCCTAAGCTCAGAGAAGGTGGAGGGTTGGATTCTTCGGGGGGTGGGGCTTGCCACGTGGATAAGGTGATCTGACAGGGTCAGGGAGTGACTGAAATAATGCACAAGGCATCTAAGCTTGGATAAGGAGGAAAAAGCAGGAGGGAGCTGATGGCCAGGAAGAAAACAGAAGGGTCAGTCCTGCTGAGGGCAGCTGTAGGAGTGGGAGGTAGCCCTGAAGACCTGTTATGCCCAAAATACCTTTCCTTCACTTTCATTGGAGAGAAAAGTTCCTATCCTGAAAAACAGAATCCATTCATTCTGTTTTCCAAAGAGAGACGTAATCTCCAACTTGTGGCCCTTCAGGCTGTTAGCACAAGATCAAAGTTTATTGGTTTCACAGCTAAGCATATATGGAGTAATCTGACAAGGACCACGTCTAACCTACTACCACAATTTACCCTCCCCCAAGTTATATGTTTATTTAGGAGGAAAGAAAGTAGCTAAGTGCAGATATGTTCATGATACCAAGAGACTGAAGACTAATTTTTATGGGACAATGCGAAACATAATGAAGACCACTGCTGGGTGTGATACGTACGGCAATGGGAGGTTGTCTGATGCTTTTCTTCCCCAAATTCAAATTGCATTGTCTCTGATTATTTGAGCTGATAGAAGGGAAGCAATATAGAGGTTACTTAAAATAATAAAGATATTGCAAAAAAAGTTTTTAGAAATGTGGTAGATAAGAATTAAAGCCAGGAGATGATCACATAAATTGCTCATCTTAACATCATTAGTAAAATTCAGCATTTATATGTTTTCAGTGTACTTTTGAGTAAAATTTAATAAGCTTACTATTGAATCTTTACATCAATTATAGAATTTCATACTCAATTTTTGTAATATCCATTGTTTTCACTGGTCACAAGCATATGAAACGACAAGGATTCTTTACTGAACATAAAAGTAAAAGTGTAAGTAAAATCTCAAACCTATTAAATCAAAAAAAAAATCATTCTTAGTAAAATACTGTTGTTAGCTTACTGAAACAATGATGCTGTTAAAGAAGTTGAAGAGAAAGGCATTTAGTTTAACATCTACTTTTCCCTCTTTAACCTAACCCTCCCTGTTAGCAAGCTTTCTACTACTGTTTAGAAATTCATCACCATAGGGCTTCCCTGGTGGCACAGTGGTTAAGAATCCGCCTGCCAATGCAGGGATTACATGTTTGAGCCCTGGTCTGGGAAGATCCCACATGCCGTGGAGCAACTAAGCCCGTGTGCCACAACTACTGAGCCTGTGCTCTAGAGCCCACGAGCCACAACTACTGAGCCCGGGAGCCACAATTACTGAAGCCCGCGCGCCTAGAGCCCATGCTCCCAACAAGAGAAGCCACTGCAATGAGAAGCCTGCGCACAGCAATGAAGAGCAGCCCCCGCTCACCACAACTAGAGAAAAGCCTGCCTGCAGCAACAAAGACCCAACGCAGCCAAAAATAAAATAAAATAAATTATTAAAAATAAACAAGTTCATCACCATAAAAAGAATTTGTATTTTTTACATTGTTGTTCCCTAAGTTGCAAGGTGCTTATTTATTCCTGATCTGACAGAAAGCACTTAATTTTTTTCAGCCTGTTTTCTTAAGTGTATTGAACTTAGATCACTCTTAATTATCTCACCTTCCTTGAGTTTACACAGAATAGCAGAGAAGAACTGGGGGGAGCCTAGAAACTGCTAGATACTATAGACTCAGACTATCATTTATTTCCTTCTTCCCAATTCCATGTGTAAATAAGATGGTAAAATAGCATATTTTTAATACTTGTTTCTTGGTAGGAAAAGGACTTAAGGTAAATATGTCTTCATGTTTATGGGTAACTGATGTTCTTTTCACACAAAATTTTAAGAGTAAATGGGTGCTAGGTGTCATGTACTTGGGAATTAAAGAATGCATACTAGGGACAGTTGGGAGCATTTTCATACACAGATACCTGCCAAAGGAGAAGTTCAAGTATAATAGGGAAAAGAACACTGGCAGTGTCAGGCTGCATGTGCAGAGGGCTTTTCCAAAACAAGCTGCAAACCACACAAGAAGCTTTTAAACAAAGACCTACTGAATCAGAATTGCTATGGATGGAGCACAGAACTCTTATTTTGTAAAGCATCCAGGTGACTTAATTGGCCCAGGATCTGCTTTGGGTAACCAGACCTTAAATTAAGGTCTTTTCAAATTCTGAAATTCTGGACTGGTTTAGGAATAAGATCAAGCAAAATTAAAGATGAAAGCAATTTTTTAGGTTGCATCAGTAAAATTACAACACTAAGGTCTCCAGGTCTGACAGATGCCTCAGGAGTAGCCCCCTTGGCAGAGTGGAGTTTGGCAGAGTACTGAAGGTGTCTGGAAACCATGCTGCTAGAGAGATGATTGAAAGAATTAGAGGTGGTTAGCCTTGAAAAGACCTATAGTAGGAGTTTGAGAGCTGTTTTTTAAAAACTAAAAGGGTTGTTATGTCGAAGAAAGTTATGGTCCTAGAAGGCACAATAGGATAAAGGTTTGGAAGCCAAGAGGGAAGATTCCTTCTTGAACTCACTAACAACTGCTGTGACCAAGATGGGCAAGGTCACAGAAGGGGCACTTCTTCACTGGAAATGTGTAAGAAGCAGAAAATGGATACCCTACAGCAGGAAAGGGATTGCCACTGTGAGGGAAAAGTTTTTGTCACTGTCTTTTCCTCTTGAATACAAGTATTATCCCACATTTTTCTGCCCCACATAATATCTTTACAAAGAAGGGGCTGAATTGAAGGCAGAAAGATTGGCTTTCGGACACTACCCGTTGTGCAGGCCTCTGAAAAAATATTCCCAATCTACCTGGCGGAGGTGTGCACAGTCACAGATATTTATTTATTTAGTGACTACAGAGGGCCAGGCACTGTGGTAGGTGAGGGATACAGAAGAGAAGAATGCAGTCATTGTACCAATCCTTAAGAGGCTTACAAGATAGCAAGGGAGTCGCACATTACCTAAGTTCATCAATAATTATGTCATTATATTATATAAACTGCTAGGAGAGTGAAGTAAAGGTAGCTGTGAGAACATGGAATAAAGGAGCCTGGCCTGTTGGGTTGGGGAAGAAGCAGGGAGGGCTCCCTGAGGAAGTGACGAAGTAAGATTTGGATGAATAGGAACTGTCCACATGAAAGGCGGGGGGGTAGTGGGCTTTGAAAAAGTGTTAAAGCATATATGTTTAAGGAAGAAGGAGGCAAGTGTGACTTAAGTGTGTTGTGCACAGAAGAACAAGAAGACCTTCAGTTCTTTCAGGAACTCCTGTTATTTATTGTTTTCATACTTCAGTCTTAAGAAAGCGATCCCATCCTGACATCTGCTGGCTAGTATATATACTACAACTCCAAAATATACTACACAACAAAGCCTTAGTAACCTTATTTTTTAAAGGCTACAATAATAAATTAGAAATAAAGCACCAGGTCTCTTCCCTACTCTATTATAGATGTCACCCAGGAGACCATGAACAGTTGCTACTTCTGTGCGCTCAGTTTTACAGCTATGCTTATGTGGTGTCATTTGCCTGCTTTTGTGCAAGTTCACAAAAACATAGAAATCACATGTATAAAAGTTGAACAGACTTGTTACTGAGAGGTAAAAACATTACACAATCACTTATACACTTTGTCTTTTAAACACGGTATCTTATGAAATATTTTCAGAGTTATAAAAGGTTCTTAAATTGTTTTCTTCAGAAACACAGCTGGCTTTAGTCCAATAAGCATTCTGCTAAGGCTAAAGATCTGCTTTAAGCATGTCTGATTATTTTCAGCTTTTTCTCAGTCACATTAGTAGTAGTATTTTCATTTTCCATCTTCTGCCTATAACGGAGAAAAATACAAAAAAAATTCAATATTACATAAACAACTGTACATTGATAATGCTACATCTGAAACTGAATGTTCCACTGGCAGCTGCCTCACCATACAATTGCTTGAAATATTCATTAATCAGCTGACATTAAAAGATAAATTTGGTGAACAAAGGGTGATTTAGAGACATCGATATGTAATGTAGAAAATGTGGGTTGTTGGAGAATACAGATTTATGTTAGGAAGGAACACTAGAATTAGTTCAAAGTCCTCAGCTCTGCTATTAGTTATGTGACTATATGAGTCAGATTTTTAACTTGTAAACACCAAAATCCAGTTTTAGTAGATTTAAGGAGAAAAGTAATTCATTAAAAGGATTATAGGTAGTTTAGCATCACCAGGAGGCCTGGAGACTAGGCAACTGGAATATTACCCTTTGTCACCTGGTCACTCCATACAACTGGCGCAGTGAGGACACCATCTCTGCTGAAGATTAGATGCCACTACTTATTACCAAGGCCACAGTTCCCTGGACTATGATAGCAGCCAGTATTGCTCAAAGAACTTCATCTTGCTGCATTTGCCATGGACACCAAAGAGAATTACTCCAAGATACAACTTTGCTGTGTCTCTGGCTCCCAATTCAAAGTCCGAGGAATATTTAATTTGTAGTGTCAGGGTCACGTGGAGAAGTAGAGAAAAAAAAATATGAATTTCAGCTTCTGTAGTGAAAGGCATGCTCTGATTCCCAACAAGCTCTCATAAGATGGGGAATTCCCAAATGTGGGAAGGGAGTTCAGGTACTGGGCAGCCAAAAAGGAATGACACATGTCTACTATGTTGACCCTGGGCAAATCACTCTGAGCCTCCCTTTTCCATAAAACAAGGTAAGTAAAGTTCACATAGCTGAGGAGATGCTGTATGTGTACTTACTCATTTTATAATAAATACCAACTATGTATCAGAATGCAAAGATGAGCAGGTCCTCTCCAGTCTAATGGAGGAGAGAAATCAGTAGACGTCAAGTGGTAGGATAGAGGCAAGCACAGGTGAGATGAGGGCAGAAAGAAGAGGGGACTCAACTGTGGTTTACCAATGACGTTCTTATAGTTAAGTACTTACATTTAAAAACAAATTTTCTATGTGACAAGTGATGTTTGCACCACTAATGAGAAAGACAGACAGCATGCTCTTATAGAAAGCGGCTGTTGTACTCCCTTGAAAGGCTTAGCTGTTTTATAGAAATGCCAAAACAATAATGTTGGCTGACACAAATCCAGAAACTCGGGCTTTTGATTGCTTTTTGAGACATCTGGACTACCAGTTTCATACAATGGGACACTCTTCAAAGGATTAAACATGTTATAGCTTTGCCAGTCATACATAATGAGATAAATCACCATGCTCATTGTAGCGTGAACCTCCCCTGTTCTGATCTGATCTGACCTAAGTCAGAGTGGTCTACTATTTGTATCTAGCTACTGTGTGTACAGCTTTGTCTTTGCTTAAAATAAACTGTTGGCCTTAGGGTGTGTGTTTCTTTGTGTTTTTTTCCATTTATAAAAGAGAAGCTGCATAGTAACTTGGGCCTCACCTGAGTTTAGTAATAATACTAAATTCATCATATGGTAATAATAGATGTAATATATTTTTATAGAATACATTCTGCAGAACTAAGGACTGAGATCGGTCAATGGGATCACAGAGATCAGCTATTACAAACCTCAATCTGGTGCAATGATTTCTTTTTCACAGCAGTCTTAAGTTAGATTTCTGAGGCTTACATTCTCTTCTAAAATCCAGAGGTCTGTATCCAAATGCATTTTGATCTCTTCATTTGGATGGCACACAGGCATTTAAAATTTAACAAGTCAAACACTGAGTTCTTGATCTTCCACCCTCCTCCCCAATATGTTCCCCTTACAAAAGTTCACTAAATAGCACTTTCATGGGCCCAGTCAGGTTAAGCTAGAACACTGGGGAATCCCCCTAATTTCCCACATCAAGCCAGGTTGACTACCTCAAAAAAATATCTCAAATCTATTTCTCTCCATCTTCACTACCATCACTACCATTACTCCAGTCCAAGTCTTAACCAATCTACTTGCTTCCACTCTTTCTTCTGTCTATTCTCCACATAGTAGCTGGCATACTTTTTTTTCCAAATATCATACTTCAAAAAGAAAAAAAAAAGGTGTCAAATCACTTACACCCTCCACCCTTTCAATGGCTTCCTTTTATATAAAATTTAAAAATCCTTATTGTGACCTAAACGTTGAATGATCTGGTCCCTACCTGCCTTTAATTTCACTTACACTGTTTTCTGTCAACACAATAAGCTTCAGACAAACTGGACATCTTCCATTTACCCAAAGAGCAATCTACTCTCCTCTGCCCCACCCCACCCAAGAGCTTTCACACCAGCTTTCCCTGCCTCTCTTCCAGCTGGCAAACTCCTTTCTCTGAAAGGTCTTCCCTGACCACCCTCCCTTGCCCCCTAGTTTTAAATCTGGGTTCCTTCAATGCACTTACCACAAATTAAAATACATATTTATTTAAGTGCTATCTGATTAATGTCTACCTTCAATCAAAAATTGAGGACAGAAACCATATCAGCTTCGTTCACCTCTGTGCCCATAATAGTAACAGCAGCAACAACAACACTTAGATAACATTTACTATGTGGCAGGTATTGTGCTATACATAAAATTATTTAATATATACTCCCAGCATATTGTTTGGACCATAGCCAGCGGTCAGTTTGTTGAATGCATGAACCCAGTCCCCATGTGCACACCTACAAAGCTGCTCACTACCTCCTGGAACATCCCATTACACTGATAGATAACTGGTGATTGGAAGAATCTTCTTTATATCGACCCCAGCTGCCTCCCTGCCATTTCCACCCAGTGACTCTATTTCTGCCCCTGTGGGGCCACGCAGTACAAGCCTTAATTGTCCTTCCGCAAACTCGACTTCGCAGCATCTGAAGACTCATCCGCCCCTCCTAGCGTCTCCCTTCCCGACCCTCCCGGCGCAGACTCCGCAGGCCTCCTTTCCGCGGCGGTGGTCCGGAAGCCCAGCCCTGCCGCGCGACCGCCGCTCCCGGCATCCCCCGCCCTGCGCGTCACGTGACAGCGCCGCCCGCAACGGCCCAGCAAATACCGCCCCCGGGCGGGGCTCAAGGCGTGACCGGCAACCCGTGGCCGCGCGCTGCCGTATTTGCTGCGGCCCCGACGCCCGCGGCCGGCACTTCTGTGGGCGAGTGTCCCGGACAGCTCCCGGCGAGGTAAGGGGGGACAGCCCGCGGAGGCAGCGGGCAAAGTGGTTCTGCCCGCGTCCCCGGGATGCCCAGGCCCCGGAGCGGGGAGCGGCCCGGGGCTGCCTCCCGGGGACCTGGGGCGCTTTGCGAGGCGCGCGGCCGAGGAGGCCCGGCTTGGTCCTGCCGGAGGCTGAGCACCTGGCCCCGGCGGGACCGGGAAGGGTGCCCTCAGGCCGCCCTGGGCCCCGCGCTCCCGCACTCTGCTGGCACCTGGAGGCTCAGCTGCGCCGGAGAACAGCTGTGCCTTGGTTTCCCCTCCTGTGAAACGATCGGGCCGGGAAGGTGGATTCTGCAGTTGCCTTCAGCCTTGAGGTTTCGCGAGTGTGTTAGTGAAGTGGAAGAGGAAGAAGCAGACTCGAGATGGGAAGAACCCTCACCTAGGAACGCAGGAGCGAGTGTCTGAGGCCGGGCACCTTTTAAGTGTCTTCTGTATTTTGTGCAAATCGCAATCCTCTACCGAGACTCGGTTTCTCCATTTTTAAAGTAAAGGTGATAACCCCTGACCTCCCTTGCTCACAGGACTACAGTGAAGAACAGATGGAAAAGCCATTTGAAGAGCCAGAACTCAGGAGTCAGTTACACCTGGGTTCAGATCCTAGTTTTGCCACTTACTGTGCGTTCTCGAGCCAGATAGAACCCTCATCTGTTAAAAGAAGATAGTAACCTTAACAGCTCATGAGATTGTTGTGAGGATTGAGTGTAATAGGACTTACTTAGCACAGTGTCCGGCAGAGAAATGCTCAGTAATTAGTGCTATTAATACAAGTATTAATAAGCTAGAGAGACATTCACGTGAGGGATGTTTAGAATAATCACACATCCGTTTCTGTATATTTAGTCCTAAAAAGTGCTGTTTTGATTTCCTAAGAAAGGGGCCAAGTGGAACCCTTTCCCCTTTTTTCTGTCTGGGCCCCCTTTGCCTTCTCATTTACAACTGGCCTGTGAACCCGTTGTTTCTACCAAATGAGTCAGGCAGGATGGGAACATTACTGGAGCAGACGGGTATCAGATTCCCTCTGAGGGGAAAGAAAAGTGCCAGGCATGTGCTGCCACCAAAAAAAGCACAATACAGTGATTGACTGTCAGAGCTGGAAGATGCCTGAGAAACCATCTAATCCAGCTGTCTCCTTAGGCAAATGGAGAAACTGGGCCCAGAATTGAGGATAGGACTTTGATTTTCTCAGGACCCAACAGAATGTTGGCACTGGGTGGTGGAAAGAACACACACTGTTTACCAGACACTGTGCTTTCCGTGAGTTCTAGCCTGATTCTTCATTTATTCAACAGGTATTTATGGAGCACTTTGTGCTTGTATACCTGCTAGGAGCTGGAGAGGAAATACACACACACACATTCCTCTGCTGGTTTTTGGTACAATTTAAAATAATAAGTTCCAGCTCCCAGTGAGCCTTCTTCATAGCAGCTGGCCCCAAGGGACAGCGAAGCACACAGAGAGGCCTGAATTGTTTCATGATCAGTCACAGCAGTCCCAGAGCCCTTGTTGAAGCCTGGTGAGATTTTAGAGACTGGAGAAAATGCTGCTTTGTCAGGGCTTTTAGTAAAGGATTTCCTCTGGCCTGCAGCGCTTGGATTTCTTTTTCTGATTTCAGGCCTCTTACTGTTTTTAGATTTCTGAAAAGATCCACCCTCACCACAGTGCCTTCATTTTGGTTTCCATGGTTATCAGATGAATTGTATTTTTATGATAGCACAAGTAGCTGTTAAGTAATACATGGTCAAGAAGTCCGCAGTTCCCTATGGGTTTGTTTTCTGGTGGTGGTTCTCTTGTTTTTTTTTTTTCAGTTACAGTGCAGTCATACTATTCTTTCCTCCCTCCCTGCCTGTTTCCTTTAACAATCATGCATCAGTGGCAGGGCCAAGAGGAGTGGGAATAAGTAGAAACAGAGATAAAAACACGTATAGACCCTGGTTTAGGTATCTCAGAACCTTTGGAGGGATGATCCAAAGGCATTACCACATGCAAGGGACAAATCAGTGGGGCTCTGATAAAGATGTAGATTGCAAGCCAGCAAGAGCTTTCAGAGGTGGGAAGGATCCTGTCCTGGGCAACCAAGAAGACATCACATACTGAGAAGCTTTTCAGGGAAGATGTAAAAGAAACAAATTCCTTTTATGTATGTCAGTCACATAGTGATAATAGACAGTACAAGAAGCATTTTGTTCTTTCAGTTTGCCTTAATGAATGAACCTTCTCTTAAGTCACCTATCATGGGCTTTGTCTGAGATGTTTCCTTATTTCTCTCTTTACTCTTTCTGTCAGCTTAGTGATGTATTAGTTTCCTACTCATACACATGATATTGTGTACATGAAGGTAGATAAGCAGAGACATTTGGTTAAGATTTTGTCTGTTTCATTTTGGATGTTTAACCTGTGTGTCTCATTTCACCAGTTGGTATCTAAGCAGTCACATATTTCTTTATTTTTCCAAATAACCTCACAAGTCCCTTAATGCCCTTTTTAGTGAGAATTCCGATGTCTCCCACTTCCAAGCCCCACGGGGGCTCAAACACTCCAGAGAAGTCAGTCTTACTTCCACTCTCCAGAGGGGAGAGAAATGCAGAGTCTGAGCCATCCACCCACATTGTTATTTCTGACACAGCTGTATCATATCACAGTTGAAGAGCTGCCCTGCACGGTCTAAGGATGTGTGGTCACTGCTGCTCAGTGCCTTTATTGGACCACGTTCCTGCCAGCTTGATCCCATGCTTGGCTTCCAAGTTTAGAGCTTTTTCAGGTTATGCTGATGTGATTAGCCATTCTCCCAAAGCACCGCACTCTGGGCCACGTGTGGAGCTTGTCACCAGGCTGGGTTCCTCCAGTCTCCCCTGTTTGGGCGGCACATAGGGCCCTTTCTTACTAGCAGCCTTGGTCAGGGTCACCCCAGATCACCCAATAGATTTCCCTATATTCAAACCTTTTATCAGGGTTTGGAGGCTGAATCCCTTCTCTGCCTAACCCTAACCCAAGGCTTTTTGGCACATTGCTTCTACTCCTCTCCAGGATTCTGCCTACTGAGGATACTCAGGAATGCTAACCTTTAACCAAGATATCTACTCCAGGACTTTGGGTGCCTACTCACCTCACTTTCCGTAGGTAAGAGGAATCCTCTGGTGACTCTTGGGAAAGCATGTATCTGTTCCCGAGAGACTCTGTCCACCTATAGTCCTAAGAGAAGTAGGCATTATTGAAAATTTACTTGACATATATCCTGTTAGGGATTTGGGGGTGCAAGTTTTTAATTTAAAAATGAAGGATTTTCAGTTCCCTCAACTTGCCTAAGAACCAAAAAATAATCAGTATGTTTATTTTGTTGTCTTTGTTTTAAACTTTTAAAAATATGAGATACAACAAGAATGCAAGTGAGTAAAGCCCATAAATGGCTTTACAATTCTAAGGAAAATACACATGTAACTACCGCCTATGTCAAGAAATAGAACATTGCCAGTACTCAGTACCCTTTCCAAATCATAAGCGCCTCCCCAGAAGAAACCACTATTTTGACTTTTGTGATAGTCATTTCTTTGCTTTTCTTTGTAGTTTTGTCACCTATGTTTGCATTCCCAAACAATACAGTTCATTTTTACTAGTTTTTTAACTTCATACGTGTAGAATCATACTGTGTGCGTTTTGTGTTTGCTTCTTTTGCTCAACTTGTTTGTGAGCTGAATCCATGTGTTGACCACACTTATTTTTATCGCTAACAGTGTTTTATGTTATGAATGTCACAATGTAGTTATTCATCCTATAGGTGACAGATACTTGGTATTCAGAAACTATAAGCAACACAAGAACAGTGCAGCCAAGAACATCCTTACACATTTTCTATTGTGTACGTGAACGAGTTTATATATGTTGAAGTGGAATTGCTTTGCTAGATAATGCCAAACAGTTTTCTAAGTGATTGTACCAATTTACTTTCCTACCAGCAATATATGAGAGTTCTAATTGTTTCTTATCCTTGCAAATGACTTGGTATTGTTGGTTTACATTTTTTAAACCATTCTCATGGGTGTATAATGATATCTCTGTGGTTTTAATTTTCTTTCCTTGGTTACAACTGATGAGCACTTTTTTGTTGGTTAATCAGATGGCCTGTTTTGTGAACTGCCTATTAAGTCTTTTCCCTGTTTTTCAGTTTTCTTATTGATTTATCGGAGTTCTTTATAAATTTTGGTTAGTGGTTCCTTGTCAGTTATATGTTTTAAAAGTACCTGTTACTCTGTGACTCTCTTTTCATCCTCTTAAATATTGATATCTTAGACCCTATTCTGTAGAAGCAGGACCTGAAGTGGGGACTCATGCTCAAATGGTATACTGGGAGAAGTGCTCAGGAAGAGAATGAGGGAAGCAGGATGGGAAGAGGAGAGGAAGAGAACTAGGTGAGGTGGCAGTTTTCTGGAGAAGGGACCTCTGTGTGTTGTTATCAGCTGACACTTCTATCTGGAGAATGGATGTGCTAGCCAGTAAAGAGGATCTGGGTGGGACACCAATGGTTTTCTCTATAATCCATCTGATACATTCCCTTCTATGTTAAATTCACTCCATCCAGATACAACTTCTCCAGGATTCTGGTTGGTCACAATTTCTGGGGAAACTTACAAGAGGAAGGTTAGTGGGACAAACTACAATCCCTGCTGCTGTGGTTAGTCCAGAGATCAAACTAATGCCCATCTTCTTCCACCTCCACCATCCATATTAGTTTCCCCTCCTTTGTCCCTTGAATGTTGGAGAGAACTCAGTGATGAAGCCACCTGGGTCTGGAAGTTTATTTTCTTATGTTATTTTTAACCATAGACTCAACCTTTTTAATGGTTCTAGGACAATTTTTTCAATTTCTTCTTAAGTTAGTTTAGTAAGTAATATTTTTCTAGGAATTTGTCTCTTTTAAGGTTTAAAATTTATATAAAGTTGTTTATAATATTTCCTTATTATTCTTTTAATGTCTGCAACATCTGTAGCAATATTCCCTTTTCATTCTGACTTCATTTTTATGCTTTCTTTTTTTTCTTCTTGAGCTTCAGTAGAGGTTCCTTTCAAGAACCAACTTTTGTCTTCGTAAGTTTTTTCCGTAGTAAGTTTGTTTTCTATTTCTTTAAGTTCTGCTCTTTAAAAAAAAAAAATTTACTTTCCTTGTATATATTTTGGTTTTTCTTCTAACTTTTTGAAATGGATGCTTAGCTCATTAACTTTTATACTTTTTATTTTTATTCTTTCCATTTAAGGTTAAACATTTTCCTCCAAATACCGTTTAGCAAGAGCTCACGAGTTTTGATATGTACTGTTTTAATCATTTATTTCTAAATATTTTCTAGTTCCCATTGTGATTTCCCCTTTGACTCATAGGTATCTTAGAAATGTGTTTCTTAATTTCCAAACATATGAGTATTTTCTAGTTATCTTTTATTAATTGATTGTAGTCAGCTTGTTCTGTATAATCTTAATCTTTTAAATTTGTTGATATTTCTGTTAGGGTTCTGTTTATGGTGAGTTTTTGTAAGTGTTACATGTGTGCTTGAAAATAATATGAATTCTAAAATTAGTGGATTTTATGTAATGGTTCTATGTAATGCCAGTAGATCAGGTTTATTAATTATATTCAAATCTTCATCCTTACTGATTTTTTGCCTATTCTAGCTATTATAGAGAGAAATGTGTTAAAATACACAACTGTGATTATGAATTTGTCTATTTCCCCTTTTTAATTTTTTGCTTTATATCTTTGAGCCCAATTATCAAGTGCATACAAATACAAAGTTGTTATACTCCTAGTGTGCTAACCTTTTATCATTATGAAGTTGCCCTTTTTATTTCTAGTAAAAGAATTTTTTTAGCCTTAAACTCTATTTTATCTGATATCGGTATAGCTACACCATCTTTTTTGGTTAATCTATGCAGGGTATATCTTTTTCCATCCTTTTAGTTTCATCGTTTCTGTATATATGTGTTTTGGATATGTCTCTTATAAATAACATATAATTGGGTTTTGGTTTTTTATAGCCTTTGTCTCTTAACTGGAATATTTAGCCCATATTCATTTAATATAACCACAGATGTATTTAGGTTTAAGTTTGTCTTCATATTTTATGCTTTCAGTGTGTTTGTCCTGCTAGAACTCCATTTCATTTTAGCTCTTTTTTCCCTTTTTTTTGCGGTGGGGGGGGCACTATTTTTAATCATTTGCTTTTTTTCCTTCTAGTTTGGACATTATGCACTAGCTCTTCTTTAATGGTTACCATTGAAATTTTAACTTAACCAAAGTTGATAAATTATGAAAGTGATAAATAGCCCTACTCTTCTTTTGGATAGTTCCGGGACGTTAGACCACCTGAACTGTCTTTTCCCCTTGATGCTTAGTGGTAGACTTGTAATACAATGTGTCAGCTTTGATTAGAGTCATTTAAGCACCCACAAATGGAACAAATGAGATGAGGGAGGAAAAAAGTGAGAGAGCAAAGAATTTCCTTGAGAAAACTTTGTGTATATTTGTCAGGACTCTTGGTTGCAAGTGACCAGCTTAGGCACTCTTAACTTTAAAAAGAAAATCTATTGGCTTATAAAACTGCATAGCTGGATCCAGGGGCTCAAAAAATATTTTTAGGGTTCTCTCTCTGTCTCTCTCAATCACTCAACCTTGCTTGTCTTAATTTGGCTTCATTCCTCAGACTCTTCTGAGTTGTCCCCATCTCTGGCAAGGGGGAGGGGATATTCTGATCACCTACTTTGGGTCAAGTATCCATCCTTGGTGGATGGAGGACTGAGGCACTCTGAATGACAGCCCCACCAGGACTAAATGAAGTGGGAGTGGGGTTCTTCTAAGAAACCAAAAGAGGGAAGGTGTGCCAGGCAGACAAAAGTTACAGCTACCAACCATCCCTACACTGAGTAATGGCTGAAGGAGAGATACAAAGAAAGAAGAGGGTTAGAGAGGTTGCAGTTGGAATTAACTCAGTTAATCTGTACAAGAAAAAAAAGGGGAGGACATTACCTGTTCATGAGCCCACTGACAGGGAAGGAGGAAGCCGGTCAGACAACCACCTCCTTCACCCACCAACCACTTGGCACTTCAGCATTGTTGGCTGAGGACATCTTGGTGGTCCACAGCAGCAGAGGTGTGGGGCTCTCTAGTATGTGAAGATGTTTTCAACATGTCAGCCGTGGTGCTTGCTATTCCCCCAGCCTTTTCTAAGAGAAATTTCTACATCCACAACTCCTGTTCATGCAGGGGCAGCCCCAGACATCCATGTTTCTACCATAAAATCTTGCTCTATCCCTGCCCCCTGGTCAGAACTTACTGAACCAGAGATGGACATCAGACCCAAGAACAGCCAATTCATAGTCTCACCAGGGACCTCTGATGTGACCTAGTGGAAAGAAAGATGCATGTTCTCTTAGAAATTTGAACTGGGGACTACAGTTGGACACTTAGCTATAGAAATCGAAGCTGAAATGGTATTTAGAAAGAAGCCATGAGGTAGAGTCAAGCTTTTGAGGAGTCTTGGCTAACTGATCTTAGGAGGAAGCAGAAGCAATGAGGTAGAGAAAATTTTGTGTAGCCTCCAGGCAAAAAGAGAATGGGGCAGACCCTTGGAGAGTGACTGAATCATGCGATGAGTGAAGACCCAGACTTCGGCTACTGAGGGCCTTGGGGCTGCCATTGATCCAGACCTTTCTAGACTCTGGGAAACCCAGACCTACTATGGTTTTATTCTTGTATTTCCATAAAATCCTATACCCTTAATACCACATATATACTCTTATGATAAGCTCTCCCTTATTTGCACTTGCAGTCAGAAGACTCACTAGAGCAGACATTCAGAACTTGGGGGCAGTGCCCACATGGGTGGATTTCTGTTGCTTCCAGTGCCCTTCCAGTGCTACAGTTCTGAAAAGAAAACTCACGCTCTTTGCCATCAGGTGGTCGGCAGCTACAAACGTTGTTAGCTCAGTTACAATAAAGAATCCTGTACACCCAGCGAGCGCTTGGCCTGGTGGGACTATCTGGGGTAGTTGGTTCGGGTTGGTTGGGGCCGGCTTAAGGTCTGTATTCATTCCTCATTGCTGCTGCACAGCTCCCTGCTGGCCACAGGTCTGCTGCTGGGCACAGGTGCCTTGATTTTCCCAAAATCTGGCTTGAGGTCCTAAATCTTTGGGCCAGGCTTCCTAACAGAGTACTGCTGTGTCACATCCAACTCAGACACTGTGTGATACTCTACTGCGTAACAATTGCAGGAGTAAATTCATTCTTATTTAATGATCTGTGAGTTTATGTGTAATGGTGAGGATAGAAGGTCCTTGACTATCATGTCACAAGTTAGGAACCCCAGAACCTCAGAAAGGAAACTAGGAAGCAGGAAACTAGGAGGCAGGCTGTTGTAGTGGAAAGAGCAGGGGCTTTGGACTCAGTCCAGGCTAGGAACAGCAGCTGTGCTGCTTACTAACTAAATAAAAAACGGGTTAACCATGTATTCCTGGAATTGGGCATAAGAAGACTACCACCTCTCTGGTTGTTAGAAGTGCTTATTGAGATGACATACAAAAAACACCTGGTATTTAATAAGCCCTCAACACACCTTTCCTTGCCCCCTCAAGGTCACCCAGTGAATTAGAATCAGGACTAAAACCCAGGTTTTGGGTTTCCTGACCCAGGGCACTCTCCTAGGTGAGAATGAATGGGCAGTGCGTTGAAGGAGGGAGAAAGGGTCCTTACAGCTCCCAGCCACAATCAGAAAGCACTATACGTGCATCAGAACACAGCATTCTGGTCTGTGTCATCAAATTTCAGAGCTGAAAATAAGAAACAGTGTTTATTTCTCAGGCTGAAGAGAACTGAGATTTGAAGAAATGATAAAAAAACCCAGATGAGATTTTTGTCGTCTTCAAAGCTTTAAGTTTTGTTTCATTTTCCAATAGTGTGTGTAGGTGTAGGTATGTGTATGGGACTCTTTCATGGTTCACCGTATTTTTAATCTCTGTGTACTTTCCAACTAAAATCCACAAAACGTTAGGAAATGTACTTTGATTTGAAGAAAAATCTAAAATCATTAACCCATTACAGTTCCTCCACGAATGCAGTTTGTATAATAGTTATTTGCACTGGTGTTTAGTATGTCTCATAATGTGGGAGGAAAATATCTTTTTTTTCCCTTGAAAATATTAAATAGAGTTCTGAACTGTCCTGGCTTTTCCCCCCGCCCCTTTTTTATTAAAAGCAAAGTTCCCACCACTTTGATACTGATGTGGCCTCCCCTAGGTAGGAAGTAAGTGCATTCTTTTTTATTATACAAAGGTGGGACATGAACGCAGAGTTGTTAAGTCCCTGCCTTCAAGATTACCCAGTGAGAGAGGCAGAGCCCCAACTAGAAGCCGTTTGTGTCCCTTTTGTCTGACTCATGTCAGTATGGGGTAGGGCCATCTGTGCTGGGTCTCGAGGCAGCTCCTCACTGCCCCCCAAGTTAACAAAAACTGCGTGAACTGATCCAGCTGATCTTTCTCCCTGACCCCTCCAGGCTCTCAGAGCTTCGGCCAGACGGAGCTTCTCCTTACTGTGTCCTCAGCCCAGCTGGAAGTTTCCTGCCTGGAGGCTTGGCTGACACTGTTTGTTTCCTCTGCCCACAGTCCCCCTTCATGCATTCTCTGGATGCCCCAATTTTACCCATATCTCAGAGTCCAGCTCAGATGCCAGCTCTTCCGTGAAGCTTGGCTTAATGGTTAAAAACCCAGACTTTGGGGTCAGATCTGGCTTCAAAAGGGGGCTCTGCTGCAGTCTAGCAGAGTGATTTGGGGTAAGCAGTTTGTCACCTAAGTTCTCTCAGTTAGTTTTTTTATCTGTAAAATGAAGACACATACTTTAAATCAGTGCTTCTTAAACATACGATACCTATGGATTCTCTGGTGAAATTGTTAAAGTGCCAATTCTGATCCAGTAGGTATGGAATGATGCCCAGGAGTTGGCGTTTCTAACCAGTTCTTAGGTCCTGGAAACAACATTCTGAGTTGTAAGGCTTTGAAGAGATGTTGAGAGAATAAAAGGAAATAACGCATGAAAAGTGCTTAATGCTGTTCCCTTCAGACAGTCGTGGTAAGTAAACAGTAGCTCCTGATGTTTTTGTTGCCTTCTGTTATAACTGGCTGATTCCACTAGCTAAGGGTCACATTTTTATTCACACACATTTTTATGTACACACGGGCTTTCCCTCTTTTATGGCATTGAGCACTTTTTCCCTGTATTGGGGGGTTTTCTGCGGGGCTGGGGGTGGTGCGTTGGGAGTGATATCTTTGTCTCCTACCAGACTTGAGGATGGGGTCTTTATCTGATTCCTGACTCCTCGCAGTGCCTGCCACGCAGTCCTATACATAGCAAGTGTTGACTACATACTTGGGTTTTATTTACTTTTTTTTTTTTATTCCACAAGGATCTATCTCGCAGTATGGATTCTATAGCTGAGACTATTCAGTAGTCTCAGCTGTTCTAATATACCAGATAATGATGATGGTGATCATTCATTCATTAAGTGTTTATTTGAGCACCTACTGTGGGTCAGGCATAGTTCTAGGCATAATACAAAGCAGTGATACAGAGTTTCTGCCCTCAAGGAGCTTACATTTTACTCAGGGGAGACAGACAGTAAATAAAAGTATTATATAACATGTAAGCTCCTTGAGGGCAGAGAATGTCTAGTTTGTCACAGTGAATTTCTTCACAGCAGGTGTTCAGGCCATGTGTCACCTGGCCGCCCTACGTCTGCATGTGCTGTCTCACTTCTCACAGGGGTAGTCCCTGTGCTGTAACTCGGTACTTCCTCACGTCCCCTTCACCCACCCCACACATCCACTCACACAAAAGCGTTAGTGAGCTGCAGAGATGTCACTAGAGGTTTTATTCCTGACCCTAACTTACCGACCCATCGTAATGCTCAGTGACCTAAATGGGCACAGCAGCCACGCTCTCAGAATCAGTGGCAGCCTAGACAGCAGAACAAAGCACAGCAATGCTTTGGTTCCGGTGCCTCATGTTGACCAGAGTTCTGTACAGTTTTCTCAGGGTGTTCAATCCCAATCTCTCCTTTATCAAGTCCTTTTCTATTTCATGCCCTTTAGATGTTAGGCCGGCAAGGCCTTGGTCATCTTCACTCTCTCTAGTGATCTTACCCCATGGCTTTAAATGTCATTCAGGTCTCTGTTCAAATGTCATTTCCTCAAAGACCTTCCTTGACAACCCTATCTAAAATAGCACATGTGGGGGGCTTCCTTGGTGGTCCAGTGGCTAAGACTCCGTGCTCCCAATGCAGGGGGCCTGGGTTCCATCCCTGGTTGGGTTGCTAGATCCCACATGCATGCCGCAACTAAGAAGTCTGCATGCTGCAACTAAGAGTCCAGATGCCACAAGGAAGATCCTATGTGCTGCAACTAAGACCCGGTGCCGCCAAAATAAATAAATAAAATAAATATTAAAAAAATAAAATAGCACATGTGTGCATGGACACATACACGCCTTAGCCTGCTTTATTTCTCTTCTTAGCATTTATGTTGTTATTTTTTAAATGTATTGCCTGTCCCTGAGGGTCTTGTCTTATTTACTGCTTGTCAGTACTTGGAACAGTGCCTAGCATAGTAGTAGACAATCGACGAATATTTGTTGAATAAATGATTTTTTTCCTTTGGAAATTCTCAAAATCCTCATGAGAGGTAGTGAGATAGCCATCATTAGCCTCTTTACAGATGAGGAAATAGGCTCACTTTAACCTCTTTACAGATGAGGAAATAGGCTCACTTTAACCTCACTTAAGGTTAAAGGATTTGCCTCAAGTCACGGGGCTGGGAAGCAGTAGAGTCTGCTTGTCGAGAGCCAAGTTTCATGGGACTCACCTCCCAAGAGGGTGGCCTCTGCCCTCCCCACTGAGGCTGAGGACACCAGGTGGCCCAGAGGCATGTGGATCCCTCCACTGTGCGGTTAGGTAGAGGCCACACAGAAACCCTGAGTTCTCACACTCTTGGGAACACATTAAAAAAGGAGCAGCTTGAGGTCTACCTCAGGACCTGCTCCCTCCCATCCAAACAAGTTCCCACTGTTGTTTCTTTACAGGCACAGGCCTTGGGGGATATTTGTTACTTTTAATTCCATAGCTCAGATGCCCCAGTGGCAAAAAGAAGGGCAAAACTTGAATACATTTTTTTAAATTGAAGTATAGTTGATTTACAATATTGTGTTAGTTTCAGGTATACAGAGTGATTTAGTTATATATATTTATTTTTTAGATTTTCCATTATGTTATTGCAAGATACTGAATACAGTTCTCTGTGTTATACAGTAAATTCCTGTTGCTTATCTACTTTATGTATAGTATAATAGTTTTTGTCTGTTAACCCCATACGCCTAATTTACTCCCCCCTGCCCTTTGTTGACCATGAATTTGTTTTCTGTGTGAGTCTATTTCTATTTTGTGTATAGATTCATTTGTATTATTTTTTTAGATTCCACATATAAGTGGTATCATATATTTGTCTTTGTCTGACTTACTTCACTAAGTATTGTATAATATTCTCTAGGTCCATCCATGTTGCTGCAAATGGCTGAGTAATATTCCATTGTGTATATATACCACATCTTAAACCATTCGTCTAGATGGGCACTTGGGTAGCTTCCTTATCTTGGCAATTGTAAATAGTGCTGCTGTGAACATTGGGGTGCATGTATCTTTTCGAATTAGAGTTTTCTCTGGATATATACCAAGGAGTGGGATTGCTGGATCATATGGTAGCTCTATTTTTAGTTTTTTAAGGAACCTCCATACTGTTCTCCATAGTGATTGTACCAATTTATATTCCCACCAACAGTGTAGGAGGGTTCCCTTTTCTCCACACCCTCTCCAGCATTTTTTATTTGTAGACTTTTTGGTGATAGCCATTCTGACTGTGTGAGGTGATACATCATTGTGGTTTTGATTGCATTTCTCTAATAATTAGCGATGTGTGGCATCTTTTCATGTGCCTGTTGGCACATGTCTTCTTTGGAGAAATGTCTGTTTAGGTCTTTTGCCCATTTTTTGATTGGGTTTTTTTTTGATATTTAGTTGTATGAGCTGTTTATGTATCTTGGATATTAACCCCTTATTGGTCGCATTGTTTGCAAATATTTTCTCCCATTCTGTAGATTGTCGTTTCATTTAGTTGATGGTTTTTTTTTGCTGTGCAAAAGCTAAATTTTGCTTTTATTTCTTTTGCCTTGCGAGACCTAAGAAAACATTGCTATGATTTATGTCAGACAATGTTTTGCCTATGTTCTCTTCTGGGAGTTTTGTGGTGTCATGTCTTACCTATAGGCCTTTAAACCATTTTGAGTTTATTTTTGTATATGGTGTGAGAGAGCATTCTAATTTCATTGAGTTTACATATAGCTATCCAGCTTTCCCAACACCACTTGTTGAAGAGACTGTCTATTCTCCACTGTATATTCTTGCCTTCTTTGTTGTAAATTAATTGACTATAGGTGTGTGGGTTTATTTCTGGGTGCTCTAATTTCTGGGCTCTCTAGTCTGTTCCATTGGTCTATATGTCTGTTTTTGTGCCCGTACCACACTGTTTTGACTACTGTAGCTTTGTAGTATAGTCTGAAGTCTGGAAGGGTTATACTTTCAGCTTTGTTCTTTTTTCTCAGGATTGCTTTGACAATTCTGGGTCTTTTGTGGTTCCATATAAATTTTAGGATTATTTGTTCTAGTTCTGTGAAAAATGTCATAGGTATTTTGATAGGGATTGCATTAAATCTGTAGATTGCTTTGGGTAGTATGGCCATTTTAACAATTCATTCTTTCAATCCAAGAGCATTGGATATCTTTCCATTTCTTTGAATCATCTTCAGTTTCCTTTATCAGTGTTTTATAGGTTTCAGCATATAGGTCTTTCACCTCCTTGGTTAAATTTATTCCTAAGTTTTGTTTTTGGTTTTTTGGTTTTGTTTGTTTGTTTGTTTTTTGACATGATTTTAGACAGGGTCACTTTTTTACTTTCTCTTTCTGATATTTCATTGTTAGTGTAAAGAAATACAGCAGATTTCTGTATATTAGTCTTATATCCTGCTACCTTGCTGAATTCATTTATTCTAATAGTTTTTGTGTGGAGACTTTGTGTAGAGAGAGTATCATGTCATCTGCAAATAGTGACAGTTTCACCTCTTCTTTTCTAATTTGGGTACCTTTTATTTCTTTTTCTTGTCTGATTTCTGTGGCTAGGACTTCCAGTACTATGTTGAATAGAAGTGGTGAGAGTGGGTATTCTTGTCTTGTTCCTGAATTTAGTAGGAAGGCTTTCAGCTTTTCACTGTTGAGTATTATGTTGTCTGCGGGTTTATCATAAATAGCTTTTATTATGTTGAGATATATTCCCTCTATACTCACTTTGGTGAGAGTTTTTATCATGAATGGATGTTGAATTTTGTCCAATGCTTTGTCTGTGTCTATTGAGATGATCATGTGGGAATACATTTTTTTAAAGTGTTACCTGGTTATGGAAATCCCTGTTGCTCTGTGGATCCCCATGGATTAGTGTTGTAAAGATATAGTAAATAATGCCAAATGGAACAACAGAGAACAGGGCGTTTTCATGAAAGGAAATCCTCTCTAAGTTCAGAGGGCTCTTGAGGGGAGAACTGTTAGCCTCAGTCTCGATTTAGCCTTGGGGTGTTGCCTAGTGTTGGGGACATGGGAAATTTTGGAGGAAGACAACTGCTGAAGGATGGAAAAATCCCCTGCTGGGAAATCCTCCTTCCTTCAAGAGGCCAGATCCAACACCCTTTGCTTCCCACTGTGGGGTGAGCTTCTTGGAATCCCAAGAAAACTGAAGCCCTAGTAGTTTCTGTGTCAGGCACATTTGCCCCAAATCCTCCAGAGACCCTCACATCATCCTGAGGGAAAGAAACTGTCATTTAATATTTGCAAAGTTGTAAGTTTCTTCCCTCAGTGTTCCACCCAACATTACTCTCCTGGATGGATCTCCTTAAAATGCAGCTCTAATCAGGCCACTCCCTCTTGAGGAACCTGCAGTAGAGTACAAGCTTCTGAGTTTGTCATCTAATGCTTATACCAAATATGCAGCATATATAAGAGAGCAGAACTCCAGTGACCCCAGGGGGATAGAACAGAGACCAACTGAGGAAGGGACTAGGATCTAGATTTCAGCTCAGTATTGGGAAATATGATATTGAATCACTGCAGACAAGCCATGGAATGGGTGGTCTCCAGGAGCTTCATAATAGCACTCTTTAGAGTTTCACATGCTCTTATCAGTCAGGAAGGGCTAGGTTATGCTGTAGTAATAAACAGTCCCCAAATTCTCAGTTCCTTAACCCACCACACAGGATTATGTTTCATGCATGGTATCCATTTTGGGTTGGCAGGGAGACTCTGCTTTTCCTAATCACTCAAGGAGCCAGGCTACCAGAGTAGCCATCATCTCAAATGTTGCCATTTGCTGTGCTGGAAAGAAGAGAGCTCTGGATGATCTTGCACAGGCAGTGAAGTGCTCCAGTTAAGAACTGACACACATCCCTTCTCAAAACTCATTGATTAGTACTGGTCATGTGACCCTACCCAACCAACCGCAGGAAGGACCGAGAGTGCAATCCTGTCATGTGCCAAAAGGAGGGGAAACTGGAAATAGTTGGTAAAGAGAACTAATTATCAACACAGTATGCATTAGATCTTTTAATCCACACAGCAATCCTTTGGGGTGGTATCAAGCTCCCCAATTTACTTATGAGGAAACCAGGCCCAGGGAGGTTAAGTGACTTGCTCAGGCTTGCATACCACTTAATCCTAGGTCTTCTGACTCCGCAGGATACTGGGAGAGCCACTCACCGAAAGGTTTGAAGCTGAGGAGAGCGCTTTATTGGGAGTGCTGCATCAAAGTGTGGAAAGGGGGCCCTTTTCATTACAGTCACCAGGGATCTTGGAAAAGTTGCAGGTAATTGGTTCCATTCCAGAGATTCTTTTTTTTTCCTTATATTTTATTTAATTTTTTTTTTTATTGAAGTATAGTTAAGTTACAATGTTGTATTATTATTATTAGTTTTGGGTGTACAGCAAAGTGATTCAGGTATATATATATATATATATATATATATATATATATATATATACACACACATACACACTTCTTCAGATATATGTACTTCTTCAGATTCTTTTCCATTATAGGTTATTACAAGATATTGAGGATAGTTCCCAGTGCTATACAGTAGGTCCTTGTTGTTTACCTCTTTTATATATAGTAATGTGTTATGTTAATCCCAAACTCCTAATTTATCTCCACATCCCCCCACTGTCCCCTTTGGTAACCAAAAGTTTGTTTTCTTTGAGTCTGTTTCTGTTTTGTAACTAAGTGCATTTGTATCATTTTTTTAGATTCCACGTATAAGTGATATCATATGATATTTGTCTTTCTCTGTCTGACTTCACTTAATATGATAATCTCTAGGTCCATCCATGATGCTGCAAATGGCATTATTTCATTCTTTTTATGGCTGAGTAATATTCCATTATATATATATACCACATCTTCTTTATCCATTCATCTGTCAATGGACATTTAGGTTACTTCTATGTCTTGGCTGTTGTAAATAGTGCTGCTATCAACATAGGGGTGCATGTATCTTTTCACGTTAGGGTTTTCTCCAGATATATGCCCAGGAATGGGATTGCAGGATCATATGGTGGTACTGTTTTTAGTTTTTGAAGGAACCCCCATGCTCTTCTCCATAGTGGCTGCACCAATTTACATTCCCACCCCAGAGATTCTGATTCTGGAGATCTGAAGTGGAGCTAGGAACAGGCCCTGGGTGATTCTGAGGAGGAATGGTCAAGAGCCATGTTTTAAGAACCTCTGGGAAGTCCCACCAAGCCTGGTTTAAATATTTTCTTTCCTCTTGAGCTCTGTAAGCTGCAATTATGCTTAATACTTTCTCTCTCGGGTTGTTATTAGCTGTGTCCATTTCCTGTCACTTCTTTCTCATCCTGGAATCCCTCACACTCTGTAAGGGCTATGTTTGCAAGACAAAGGAACAAGAAATAAAAGGGATTTTTAATTCTCTAATTTTTTTAATTCACAATGAAACTTTAAGAATTTCTATGTATGAATTTCTGTGTAGATGCAGGAATTTTGTGGGGGGAGGGAGGGCCCTTGAAGCTGTGTTTATATAGTAAATTTATATAAGTTTGCAAGAACTAATTATTCACCAAAAAATTGGGGTAGAGGCATGATGGCAATTCACTTCTGTTTATTCATTTACTTAAAGTCATGCTTTGTGCTAGGTATTAGATGGTGTGTTTGGTTCTTGCTGTATTCTCTATAGCTCAGTTTTGGTGGCCCAGTGTATTCCTTATTGATGGGCTGCTGTGGCAACTCATCTGGGACAGGAGTTGGCAGTGCTGGGTACTGTGGGATGTCACATGGAGCATTCAGCGGGTTGACTGGGTTGAACGCTAATAGATAGTGAAATAGGTTCAAGTCAGCAGTGGGGTTGGATGCAGTAATCGGGCTTGGTGGTCGTAGTTTGAGTAACTGTGATTTGGGTCTCTACATCCTCCTGAGAATTGGAGTAGTGACCGTTAGCATTGGGTCCCAGAGAGGGCCCTCCTGGGCAGACTTGCATGACGCCATAGGGAAGCCTGTCACCTGGAAGGCTGTCGAGATTGGGTTTCTTTAGGATTCTCTGATTCACTCTTGAACACCTGTCAGAGTTGTCCCTTCTAGAAGGAAAGAACATTGTGGATAAGGCACGTTGGAAAGTACACATTAGATGGTGCCCCTGGAAGAACAGCATACAGTTATAATCAAAGATGCTAATAAATTGGAAAGTGAGAGGTGGGGATGAGGACAGCAAGGAGTCTTAAGAAGTAGGTCAGAGTTCTTAATCATGACTGAAAGATACTCCTTCCACATGCAGCAAGTGGTCCTTCCTGGGATAGGATCACCCTCTGGGCAGAAATATTTGGGTGGTTGACAGTTTGTATTCTTTTATATAGGAACTTGTTAAAATGGTGATAACAGTGTTCTTCTGGTGGTTTTGAATTGAAGTAGCAATATAATAAGGAAAAAAGAAGTGAAGCAAGGACAGAGAAAAATATTGTAAATGAACTCCTCTTAATAGGGAGATAAAAAATTTACAAAGATAAATGTGAACTGTGTGGGGCACAGGGTAATCAGGAGGCATCTGTTATGTGGAAGGAGGAAGCTAAATCTGAGGTTTCAGGAAGGGACTGTGTAAAGGGTCAGGGTTAGAAGAAATGTGACGTATGAAGTCACTGAACTCAGAGAATCATGTACAGGTCACCAAGACCTGATGGACAGGCAAAATAACATTTTAAATTAAATTACCTCATAAGTGAGCCAAGAACCTAGTTGGAGGAGAGGCCCACCTGAAACTGAACTGCATTCAACCCACTCAGAGTCCTGGCATCAGAGCTCCTCCCTCCTGCAAATGACACTGTAATGAGAAGAGCAGCAGTCAGATTAGGAAAGGGGCAATTAGAGGCAGAGCTGCGGAAGGTCTGGAAGATGTTTGGGAGGAATGTGGAGTGCAAAGATAAGAAGTTGTGAGGGAAAGAATGAGTTATATGAGAGTTGAATATGAAAGGGTTAACTTAATCTTACCAGAGGTACTGCTGACCTGTTTTTTCTCCCAGTGACTCCAGTCAAGTCACCTGTAGGTAATAATAAATCATGTACTTGTCTCCTTTGGTTTACTTATTGGCAGCATTTCCTGAAAGAACTTAGAGCCTCAGAAAAGGCAGAATCCCACTCTCATAGTACCTGAGACATGTGGACCTGGTGTTGGAGTAATCTAGGCACTCTGTTGCTTAGAGTGATTTTCTTTTCTGTTGCTCTGAATAATTGGAGTAGAGAAGGGGGTCAACACCAGGTATTGGGTCTTCAGAGAGCAAGGTATCCAGTCCTTGCCAAAGAAACCCACATTCTGGTGGAGGAGACAGAAGTCTGCTGAAAAGGCTTAGAAACCATGACCAAACCTAGTAGAAATAAGCATCTCTAATACCCAGATTGTGGTCTTGAAATATTGCTTCCACTAAAAGAAACCAGAACAATAAGCTCAACTGATTTTTGACAGAAGTAGAAAAGCAATTCAATGGAGAAAGGATAGCCCTTTCAACAAATGGTGCAGGAACAGTTGGACGACCATAGGTCCAAAAAAAATGAACTTCAAACTAAATCTTATACCTAAATCAAAAATTAACTCAAAATGGATCATAGACTTAAACGTGAAGGGTAAAACTATAAAACTTTTAGGAAAAAAAAAAAGAAAAACAGGAGAAAATATTTAGGATCTAGAGCTAGGTAAAGAGTTTTTGGACTTGACACTAAAAGCCCAATTTATCAAAGGAAAAGTGTAAAATTGCAGTGTGGTGCTGGCATAAGGATTGACAAATAGTTCAGTGAAACAGAATAAATCACCCAGAAATAGATCCACGCTACTGTCATTTGATTTTTGACAAAGGCACCAAAGCAAGCCAATTGAGAAAGGAGATTCTTTTTAACAAATGGTGCTGGAATAACTGGATATTCACATAAGAAAATTAACTTCAACCTCCACCTCATACCATAACAAAAATTAATTCATGATTGGATCATAGGTCAAAATGCAAAAGTTAAAACCACAAAGCTTTTAGAAGAAAATATAGGAGGATATCTTCATTATGTGGGGATTAACAAAGGCTTCTCAGGTAAAAGAAACCAATAATCATTTAAAAAAAAAAAAAGATGTTCAGCTTCATCAAAATTAAAAACTTCTCATCAAAAGATACTATTAAGAAAGTGAAACGACAAGCTACAGAGTAGAAGAAAATATTCACAGAACATTTATCTGGCAAAGGATATATAAAGAAGTCCTATAATTGAATAATAAAAAAGACAACCCCATTTTTAAAAAAATAGACAAAAGATTTGAACACTTCAAAAGAGATATATGAAAGGCCAATAAGCACATGAAAGTGTTCAACATCATTAGTCATGAGGGAAATGCAAATTAAAACCAAAATGAGATACCGATTTCAAAAAAGATACATGCATCCCTATGTTCATAGCAGCATTATTCACAATAGCCAAGACATGGAAGCAACCTAAGTGTCCATCAACAGATGAATGGATAAAGAAGATGTGGTATGTATATACAATGGAATATTTCTCAGCCAGAAAAGAGAATGAAATATTGCCATTTGCAGCAACATGGATGGGCCTAGAGATTATCACACTGAGTGAAATAAGTCAGAGAAAGACAAATATTACATGATATCATTTATATGTGAAATCTAAAAATAATACAAATCAACTTATTTATAAAACAGAATCAGACTCAAAGACATAGAAAACAAACTTATGCTTACCAAAGGGGAAAGGGGAAGGGGAGGGATAAATTTAGGAGCATGGGATTAACAGATACATGCCATTATATATAATATAGATAAACAACAAGGATCTACTGTATAGCACAGGGAACTATATTCAGTACTGTATCTTGTAATAACCTATAATGGAAAAGAATCTGAATCTGTAACACTATATTGTAAATCAACTATAGTTCAATAAAAAAATTTTATTTAATGAGGTACCATTACATATCCACCAGAATGATACAAGACCGACAACAGTAAATGTTAGTGAAGTTGTGGAGCAATGGTGTTTCTTATACATTCATGGTGAGAGTGTAAAATGTTCTTTGGAAAAAGAACCCAGCAATTTCACTTGTAAGCATTTACTCAAAAAAAATTAAAACATATGTCCACAAAGCACTTGTATAAGAATATTCACAGCAACATTATTCATAATAGCATCAAAATAGAAACAGTTTTGCTTTCTACCAATAGGAGGATCGATTTTTTTAAAAACTGTGATATATTAATATATAATGAACTACTACTCAACAGTAAAAAGGGATGAGCTACTGATACATGCAGCAAAATGGATGAGTCTCCAAAATATTCTTCTGAGTGAAAGAAGCCTTACACAAAAGAATACTTACTGCTTGATTCCATTAATATGAAATTCTAGAACAGGCAAAACTAATCTGTGGTAGAAAAATCACAACAGTGGTTGCCTCTTGAGATTGGGGTTAGGGATTGACTAAGAAAAGTCATGAGTGAACTTTCTGGGGTGACGGTAATATTCTATATTGGTGGGGTTTGGATTAGATGTGTGAATGCATTTGTCAAAATTCTGCAAATGTACACTGGTGCATCAACACTGTGGAATGCTACTAAGCATTCTAAAGGAACAAACTAGTGATACACAGACTTGAATGCATCTCCAAGGAATAATGCTGAGAGAAAAAAGCCAGTCCCATCCTTACACACTGTAAGATTCCATTTATATGACATTTTTAAGTGACACAATTTTAGAATGGAGGACAGGTTAATGGTTGTCAGGGATTAGGGATGGGAAGAGGAGTCAGAAGGGTGGTAGGTGTGATTATAAAAGGGTAGTATGAGGGGTCCTTGTGGTGTTGGAACTGTTAGTGTCTTGACTATGGATAGTGGATACATGAACCTACACAGGTGATAAAAATTGTACAGAATGTAATATAGACACACAAAAACGAGTATAAGTAAAACAGGAAATCTGAATAAGGTGGTGGATTGTATCAGTGTCACTATGCTGGTTGTGTTATTATGCTGTAGTTTTGCAAAATGTTACCACTGCGGGTAACTGGGCAAAGCATACAAGAGATCTCTATTATTTCTTACAATTTCATACAGACCCACAATTATCTCAGTAAAAATTTCAATTTAAAATAAACACAAATTCTTTCTTAGAGAATTGTCTGATACCATGTCTGGGCAAGAAATGTAAAAAGTGAGCCAGGAACATCTTGAAGTACCACATAGCAAGGAAACGATCAAAGATTACTGAGGTTGTGCCAGAAGCACTGAGGAACTAAATCGAGGCCAAAGCTGGCTCAATTTGAGCTTCAGGAAGAATAGCAAATTCAAAGACTTGAAAGCCATAAAATATGTTTAAATCCATGTGTTTATAATAATAGTTTAAACACATGCACACACAAACCCAAATTGGTTACCTTCAAAGTGTAACGGGACAAATTCATCATCTTGAAACCTGGGAAATGAAAGAGTCAAGCTGGCCTTTCCTAAGTGGACTGTACCTCTGGGTAACCAAATGATGGATGAAGAGAAGACTCTCCTATTTGCTGAAAGTTATTTCAGCAAATAAATCAAAACCAGATGATCCAGTTGGAATTTCACTGTTTTTTTTTACCTCCAGGGAAATGAATGGGTCTAGGCATTGGGCGTCAGTGGGCACTGACATCAAAAAAGCAACAGCCAGACTTGTGGACATCTCCTGATAAAAAGATGCACCACCACTTGTAGACTTGCTAAGGGGATGGAGCCTGAGTCTAGTCTAGCCCCTGATCCAGCTGCCAATACCCAGGAAATCAGCTGACGGGGCAACAAAGTGAACTCTCCCGTGAGAACATACGTGGTCGGCAAAGTCCAGACTGAGAAACTTCGGTCAAATGGTTCAAGTTCTTCAACAGATAGGTAGTAAAGAAAAGAAAAGAATGGAAGGGGAACCTGTAGATGGAATGAGAATCAAACACTTATCAAGCTAAAAACCTAAGGACAAAACTAAAACTATACTGTCTAAGGATGCATGCTTAGGTGATAAAACCACAAAGAAACCTAAGGAAGGGATTACTACAGAGTCAGGAGGAAAATGTTTACTCTGGGGGCAGGATTGGGATGGGGCCCATGGAGAGGCTTCTGGAGTGGCTGGCAAAATTGTTTTTTTGACCTAGGAGGTGGTTAACAGGATGTTTGCCTTATAAATCAATTCGCTAACCTACACATTTGCTTTGTGTCCTCTGTCTTGTTTTACATTTTAAATAGGCTGTGATAGAGCTGTTCTCAGGTTGCCATTGGAAGCCAGAGAGGCACTTCATATCTAAGGAGAGAGGATGAGGAAAAGCCCTCTGTAGAGATATTACTGGGAGAGTGAGGGTAGGGTGGGAAGAATGTCAGGGATGAGGCCAGAGAAATAAACAAGCTCATGACCTGTCTTCTGTACTAGACTTTATCCTAGAAGCCATGGGGGGGCCACTGAGGAATTTCACACTAAGTGACCAGACCAGATTCATATTTTAGAAAGATTCCTCTGGCAGCTGAATGTCAGATGGATTGGATGGAGGCAGGAGTGGTTCCAGGGAGACCGGTTAAGACTCTACTGTAGTAATCCAGACTAAAGATGGTGAAGCCAGAAATAACACAGTGACAGAGAGGGTAGAGAGCAAAGACTAATTTGAGAGTACTTAAGGAGGCAGAAACATAGGGCTTGAGAGGCTATCTGGGAGAGAGAGGGAGGGAAGGAGATAGAAGAGAAATTAAGGAGGTTTCCCTAAATTCGAGACAAAGTTTACACACAATAAAATGCACAGAACGGAAGCATACAGTCCAGTGAGGTTTTTTACATGTATGCACCTATATAACTCACATACCAGTGAAGCTATAAAGCTTTTCCTTTACTCCCAAAGTTTCCTCTTGACCCCCGCAAGTCAATCCCTACCCCACTGGCAAGCACTGTTCTGATTTTTATCACCATAGATGATTTTATCTGTTTTTGAACTTCACCTAAATGGAATCATACAATATGTAGTCTTTTGTGACTAATTTCTTTTGCCTAGCACATTCTTTTTGCAATTCATCCATGTTGTGTGTTATCAGCAGTTCATCCCTTTTTATTGCTGAATAGTATTCCATTGTATGAATACACCATTATTTGTTTATCCACTCTTCTGTTGATGGACATTTGGGTTGTTTCTAGTTTTCTGTCTGTTTGTTTTACTATTAGGAATAAAGCTGCTGTAAACATTCTTATATCAGTCCTTTCGTAGATATACATTTTCACTTATCTTGGGTAAATATCTAGGAGTGGAATTTCTAGGTCACAGGATAGGTATGTGGTTTTTTTGGTTTGTTTGGTTTTTTAATATTTATTTTTTGGCTGTGTTGGGTCTTCGTTGCGGCACACAGGATCTTTCGTTGCGGTGTGTGGGCTTCTCTCTAGTTGTGGCTTGCAGGCTCCAGAGCGCATGGGCTCTGTAGTTGTGGTGCGTGGGCTTAGTTGCCCCACGGCATGTGGGATCTTAGTTCCCCGACCAGGGATCAAACCTGTGTCCCCTGCATTGCAAGAAGGATTCTTAACCACTGGACCACCAGGGAAGTCCCGGGATAGGTATATGTTTTAACTGCAGAAGAAATCGCCAGTTTCCTAAAGTGCTTCTAGTATTTAATACTCCTACCAACAATGTATGAGAATTCTGGTTACTTCACATCTTTGATGCTTTCAGTGTTCTTAACTTTAGCCATTTTAGTGTGTGTGAAACACACATTTATCTCATCATGGTTTTAATACAAATTGAGTAATAATGAATACTAATGATGTTGAGCATCTCTTCATGAGTTTATCGGCTGTTCATTTTTCTTTTTGAAGTTTCTGTTCAAATCTTTGCCTATTTTTTATTGGGTTTTGTTATTACTGAGTTGTAGGATTTCTTAATATATCCTGGATTCAAGCCCTTTGTCCTGTATATGTTGTATTGCAAATATTTTTCCCTGTTCTATCATTCTCTTTTCCTAATGATGTCTTTTGATAAACAGAAAATTTTAATTTTGATAGGCCAATTTACTAGGTTTTTTTTAATGATTAATGCCTTTTGTGTTCTCAGAAATCTTTTCCTACCCCAAGGTTGCAAATGTATTTTCCTATATTTTCTTCTAGGAGCATTATAGATTTAGTTTTTATGTGTATGTCTATAATCAATCTTGAGTTACTTTTTCATGTATGGTGTGAGGTATGAGGCAAAAGTTCTCTTTTTTTCCATACGGATATCATTTTTCCAGCACCATTTGATGAAAAGGCTTTTCTCCATCCACTGAATTGCATTGATGTTTTGTCAGAAATCAGTTGACCAGTATACGTACAAATCTATTTCTGGACTCTCTAGTTTTGTTTTTTTTTTTTAGTTTCATTTTTATTTTGTATTGGAGTATATAGTTGATTTACAATGTTGTATTAGTTTCAGGTGTACAGCAAAGTGATTCAGTTATACATGTGCATATGTCCATTCTTTGTCAGATTCTTTTCCCATATAGGTTATTACAGGATATTGAGTTGAGTTCCCAGTGCTATTCAGCAGGTCCTTGCTGATTATCTATTTTGTATATAGTAATGTGTATATACAGAATGTATATATACATTTATCCCTCCCCCCCACCACCTTTCCCCTTTGGTAACCATAAGTTTGTTTCTGAAGTCTGTGAGTCTTTCTGTTTTGTAAATAAGTTCATTTGTATCATTTTTTTTAGATTCCACATATAAGTGATATCATATGATATTTGTCTTTCTCTGTCTGACTTACTTCACTTAGTATGGTAATCTCTAGGTCCATCCATGTTGCTGCAAATGGCATTATTTCATTCTTTTTTATGGCCAAGTAATATTCCATTGTATATATGTACCACATCTCCTTTATCTGTTCCTCTGTCGATGGACATTTAGGTTGCTTCCATGTCTTGGCTATTGTAAATAGTGCTGCAGTGAACATTGGGGTGCATGTATCTTTTTGAATTAGGTTTTCTCTAGATATATGCCCAGGAGTGGGCTTGCTGGATTATATGGTAGTTCTATTTTTAGTTTTTTAAGGAACCCCCATACTCTTCTTCATAGCGGTTGTACCAATTTACATTCCCACCAACAGTGTAAGAGGGTTCGCTTTTCTCCACACCCTTTCCAGCATTTATTGTTTGTAGACTTTTCAGTGATGGCCATTCTGACCAGTGTGAGGTGCTACCTCATTGTAGTTTTGATTTGTATTTCTCTAATAATTAGCAATGTTGAACATCTTTTCATGTGCTTTTTGGCCATCTGTATGTCCTCTTTGGAGAAATGTCCATTAAGATCTTCTGCCCATTTTTTGATTTGTTTGTTTGTTTGTTTTTTATATTGAGCTGCCTGAGCTGTTTGTATATTTTGGAGATGAATCCCTTGTTGGTTGTATCATTTGCAAATATTTTCTCCCATTCTGTGGGTTGTCTTTTCATTTTGTTTATGGTTTCCTTTGCTGTGCAAAGCTGTAAAGTTTAATTAGGTCCCATTTGTTTATTTTTGTTTTTATTTTCATTACTCTAGAAGGTGGATCCAAAAAGATATTGCTGCAGTTTACATCAAACAGTGTTCTGCCTATGTTTTCCTCTAAGAGTTTCATAGTATCCAGTCTTACATTTAGGTCTTTAATCCATTTTGAGTTTGTTTTTCTGTATGGTGTTAGAGAATGTTCTAATTTCATTCTTTTACATGTAGCTGTCCAATTTTCCCAGCACCATTTATTGAAGAGACTGTCTTTTCTCCGTTGTCGTAGATTAATTGACCATAGGTGCATGAATTTATTTCTGGGCTTTTTATACTGTTCCATTGATCTATATTTCTGTTTTTGTGCCAGTACTGTACTGTCTTGATTACTGTAGCTTTGTAGTATAGTCTGAAGTCAGGGAACCTGATTCCTCCAGCTCCATTTTTCTTTCTGAGGATTGCTTTGGCTGTTTGGGGTCTTCTGTGTTTCCATACAAATTAAAAAATTTTTTTGTTCTAGTTCTGTGAAAAATGCCATTGGTAATTTGATAGGGATTGCATTGAATCTGTAGATTGCCTTGGGTAGTAGAGTCGTTTTGACAATATTGATTCTTCCAATCCAAGAACATGGTATATCTTTCCATCTGTTTGTGTCATCTTCTAATTCTTTCATCAGCATCTTATAGAATTCAGAGTACAGGTCTTTTGCCTCCTTAGGTAGGTTTATTCCTAGGTATTTTATTCTTTTTGATGCAGTGGTAAATAGGATTGTTTCCTTAATTTCTCTTTCTCATCTTTTGTTGTCAGTGTATAGAAATGCAAGAGATTTCTGTGCATTAGTTTTGTATCCTGCAACTTTACCGAATTTATTGATGAGCTCTAATAGTTTTCTGGTAACATATTTAGGATTTTCTATGTATAGTATCATGTCATCTGCAAACAGTGACCGTTTTACTTATTCTTTTCCAATTTGGATTCCTTTTATTTCTTTTTCTTCTCTGATTGCCATGGCTAGGATTTCCAGAACTATCTTGAATAAAATTGGCAAGAGTGTACATCCTTACCTTGTTCCTGATCTTAGAGGAAATGCTTTCAGCTTTTCACTGTTGAGTACCACGTTAGCTGTGGGTTTGTCGTAGATGGCCTTTATCATGTTGAGATAAGTTCCCTCTATACCCACTTTCTGGAGAGTTTTTATCATAAATCCGTGTTGAATTTTATCAAAAGGTTTTTCTGCATCTATTGAGATGATCATATGGTTTTTATTCTTCAATTTGTTAATGTGGTGTATCACACTGATTGATTTGCAGATATTGAAAAATCCTTGCACCCCTGGGATAAACCCCACTTGATCATGGTGTATGATCCTTTTAATGTATTGTTGAATTCGGTTTGCTAGTATTTTGTTAAAGATTTTTGCATCTATGTTCATCAGTGATATTGGCCTTTTTTTGCGCTATATTTGTCTGGTTTTGGTATCTGAGTGATGGTGGCCTCATAGAATGAGTTTGGGAGTGTTCCTTCCTCTGCAGCTTTTTGGAATAGTTGCAGAAGGATAGTTGTTAACTCTTCTCTAAATGTTTGATAGACTTCACCTGTGAAACCATCTGGTCCTGGACTTTTGTTTGTTGGAAGTTTTTTAATCACAGTTTCAATATCAGTACTTGTGATTGGTCTGTTCATATTTTCTATTTCTTCCTGGTTCATTATTGGAAGATTGTACCTTTCTAAGAATTTGTCCATTTCTTCCAGGTTGTCCATTTTATTGGCATATAGTTGCTTGTAGTAGTCTCTTATGATCCTTTGTATTTCTGTGGTGTCGGTTGTAACGTCTCCTTTTTCATTCTAATGTTATTGATTTGAGCTCTCTACCTTTTTTTCTTGATGAGTCTAGCTAAAGGTTTATTAATTTTGCTTATCTTTTCAAAGAACCAGCTTGATCTTTTCTACTGTTTTCTTCACCTCTATTTCATTTATTTCTGCTCTGATCTTTATGGTTTCTTTCCTTCTACTAACTTTGGGTTTTGTTTGTTATTCTTTCTCTAGTTACTTTAGGTGTAAGGTTAGGTTGTTTATTTGAGATTTTTCTTGTTTCCTGAGGGAGATTGTATTGCTGTAACCTTCCCTATTTGAACTGCTTTTGCTGCGTCCCATAGGTTTTGGATTGTTGTGTTTTCGTTTTCATATGTCTCTAGGTATATTTTATTTCCTCTTTGATTTCTTCAGTGATCCATTGATTGTTTAGTAACATATTGTTTAGCCTCCACGTGTTTGCTTTTTTTACTGTTTTTTTCTTGTAGTTGATTTCTAATCTCATAGTGTTGTGATCGGAAAAGATGTCTGATATGATTTCAATTTTCTTAAATTTACTAAGGCTTGCTTTATGGCCCAGCATGTGATCTCTCCTGGAGAATGTTCTGTGTGCACTTAAGTAGAATGTGTATCCTGCTGCTTTTGGATGGAATGTTCTGTAAATATCAATTAAGTCCATGTGATCTAATGTATCATTTAAGGCCTGTGTTTCCTTATTGATTTTCTTTCTGGATGATCTGTCCATTGATGTAAGTGGGGTGTTAAAGTCCCCTACTATTATTGTGTTACTGTCAATTTTTCCTTTTATGGCTGTTAGCATTTGCCTTATATGTTGAGGTCCCCCTATGTTGGGTGCATATATATTTACAGTTGTTATATCTTCTTGGATTGATCCCTTGATCATTATGTAACCTCCTTCTTTGTCTGTTGTAACAGCCTTTATTTTAAAGTCTATTTTGTCTGACATGAGTATTGCTACTCCAGCTTTCTTTTGATTTCCATTTGCATGGAATACCATTTTCCATCCCCTCACTTTGTCTGTATGTGTCCCTATATCTGAAGTGGGTCTCTTGTAGACAGCATATATACAGGTCTTGTTTTTGTATCTGTTCAACCAGTCTATGTCTTTTGGTTGGAGCATTTAATCCATTTACATTTAAGGTAATCATCAATATGTATGTTCTTATTGCCATTTTGATAATTGTTTGGGATTTGTTTTTGTGGTTCTTTTTTCTTCCCTTCCTCTTTTGTTCTCTTGTGATTTGATGACTATCTTTAGTGTTGTGTTTGGATTGCTTTCTTTTGTGTGTGTATCTATTGTAGATTTTTGGTTTGCGGTTACCATGGTTTTGGTATAGCAGTCTATATATATGCATGATTGTTTTAGGTTGCTGATCTCTTAGTTTCAAATGTGTTTTAAATATCCTGCATTTGTATTCTCCTCCTCTCACAATTATTGGTTTAAGTATCATATTTGTGTGTGGATGATTACCTACCTTAACTGTATGTTTCCCTTTACTGGTGAGCTTTCCCATTCGTAATTTTCTTGGTTCTAGTTGTGGCCTTTTCTTTTCCATCTAGAGAAGTTCCTTTAGCATTTGTTGTAAAGCTGGTCTGGTGGTGCTGAATTCTCTTAGCTTTTGCTTGTCTGTAAAGCTTTTGATTTCTCCCTAGAATCTGAATGGGAGCCTTGCTGGGTAGAGTATTCTTGGTTGTAGGTTTTCCCCTTTCATCACTTTCAATATATCGTGCCACTCCTTTCTGGCCTGCAGAGTTTCTGCTGAAAAATCAGCTGATAACCTTATGGGGATTCCCTTGTATTTTATTTGTTGCTTTTTCTCTTGTTGCTTTTAATATTTTATCTTTGTCTTTAATTTTTGTCAATTTGAATAGTATGTATCTTGGCATTTTCCTCCTTGGGTTTATCCCCTATGGGATTCTCTGTGCATCCTGGACTTGAGTGTTTCCTTTCTCATGTTAAGGAAGTTTTCAACTATTATCTTTTCAAATATTTTCTCAGGCCCTTTCTCTCTCTCTGCTCCTTCTGGGATCCCTATAATGTGAATGTTGGTGCATTTAATGTTGTCCCAGAGGTCTCTCAGACTGTCCTCATTTCTTTTCATTCTTTTTTCTTTATTATGTTCTGCAGCAGTGATTTCCACCAGTCTGTCTTCCAGCTCACTTATTTGTTCTTCTGCCTCATTTATTCTGCTATTGATTCCTTCTACTGTATTTTTCATTTCAGTAATTATATTGTTCATCTCTGTTCTTTAAAACTTCTAACTCTTTGTTAAACATTTCATGTATCTTCTCAATCTGTGCCTCCATTCTTTTTCCGAGATCTTGGATCACCTCTACTATCATTACTCTGAATTCTTTTTTAGGCAGATTGCCTAGCTCCACTTCCCTTAGTTGTCCTTCTGGAGTTTTATCTTGTTCCTTCGTCTGGGACATATTCCTCTGCCATCTTGTTTTGTCTAACTTTCTGTGTTTGTGGCCTCCATTCGTCAGGCTGCAGAATTGTAGCTCCTCTTGCTTCTGGTGTCTGCCCCCTGGTGGATGAGGGTCCAAGGGCTTGTGCTGGCTTCCTGGTGGCAGGGACTGGTTCCTGCCCACTGGTGGATGGAACTGGGTCTTAGGACTCTCTAGTTTTCTTATGCCAACATCACAGTATCTTGTAGCTGACACGTTGAGGGAGTCTAGATTATGTTGTCCTTTTTTTTTTTTTTTTTAGGACTGTTAAATTTCATTCTAGCAGGCATAAGTTACTGGCAGAACCCTTTGATCCTATGAACCTTGACTTTATTCTTCCGATTTGAATTTATTCCCATGGCACATCCTTTCTGAGTCTCATTATGAATGCTCCATATGCTGGGTGGAATTCCATGATCTCCCAGCTCTGCCTGATCTCTAGTATCACCACCTACCCCAGAGAAGGCAATTTTCCACTAGATCTGTGGAAGTCCCACCCTGTGCACGTGTGGTCCAGCTTTCAGCCAAGAAACTGCCCACCAAACCCACCCTCACTCTGTGTCACTCACTCCCTCTAGGTACCCTGCCTCGCAGATTTCAGCCACTTCAGCCCATAACTCAAATTGGCCTGCTCAGTAGACTATCACTCTGCCTGGGCTCCATCTCCCTACCCCACAATGAGAAGGTGCCCCAAGATGACAGCTGGAGCAGTCATGCACTCTCCTCCTGTTTCCTTGCTCTCTAAGATCACAGTCCTGTGTGGCTTGCTATTCAGTGCCTGAGAGCATGTATTCTGTTGCCTCGCTTGTGGCAGGCGGGAGAATCCAGTTCTAGGGATTCTGTCATGGTCTAAATTGGAAGGTGAGGTTCCATTTTGGATACGATGCTGAGTTTTTAGTGTCTGTGGAACATTCAGGTAGAAATGTCTGGCCAGCAATTGGGTGTTCATGTATGGAGCTTGAAAGAGACAGCTGGGGCTGGAAATTCAGATTTTGAGGTCCTGAATTTACACTGGTAGTTGAAATCAAGGGAATGAATGTGATCACTTAGCTAGAGAATGGTTAGAGAAGGGATAGAAGAACATTCTTCTCCTTAAAAGGCTGGGAAGGTGTGGCTAAAGAAGGGATGAGGAACAGGAGACACGGGTGTCACAGAAACCACCATGAGTAAAATTGTGTTCGCCTGGGGGAGTTGCAGTATCAGGAGCCCAGCCTTTCTTTCCTCTCTACATCATGCTTACCAGTCCAGAGCCAGCTCTTCTCCAGTGCTGCTGAGAACTTCATAAAGTCTCACTGGGTGATCATGATGGAAGAACCTGCATACCTGGGCTCTGATACTAATCCTATAGAGTTAAAGCCATACCTGTCTGGAGGAGGCTCAGAATTTCTATCAGAGGTAATCACACATCTGTGTTTTTAGCCTTCTTGGGAATAATGGCTGACAAGTTTGATCATCATTTTTATAAAATTGAGGGGAAAACTAAGGCCCTGGAGAGGTGGACAACTTGATTATTAAAGTCAGTGATGGAGTTGGCCCTGTTTCCAGTTTTAGTTTCTAGTTGTCTAGAGACCTTACAGGGTTCAGACTTGGAAGTTGCTCTAGGTCATCTAATTCAGCCGCCTTGTTTTTTAGGTGGGGAAACTGACACTGATAAATGAGAGAGCTTAAACTAGGTGTACACAACAGAAATGCAGTGAAGCCAGCTTAGGCAAAAAGGAGAATTTACTAGAAGAGTACAGAGGTAGCTGAAGGGATTCAAAAGGCAAGGATGGAGCTGAGCTTTGAGAGTAGACTGGAGCTGTGACCTGCAGTGTGACCTGCAGTGCAGTACTGGAGCTGTGACACTGGGATGCCCCTTGTTTCTGCCCTTTTCTCTGCTTTTTTCTGTGTCTCTCATTCATCCTCCTCTCAATGCAGACCAGCTTCTTCTGCTTCCACCCTCCCCTGCCCCCAGAGAAAATGGTCACCAACAACTATTCCTGAGTTTATAGCTTAGGAAACAAGCCATTCATTCCCCTCCATTCAGGAAAGAAGTCAATCTGATTCTAGAATTGCAACTCACATTCCCCTAAAGATCTCAGTGGCCCAGTGGAGCCATCCAGAGTCTAGTCATTTGCAGCCAGGGGTCTGGGTAGTGTTATTCCACACACACGGCTGCGGAAAGCCCTACCTCTGTAAGCAAGTGGTATAAACTGTTGGTGGGGGGATGGATACTTTCCCCCCAAAAATCATGGGAGCAGATGGTTGGACAGCTAGCCCAGTAGATGCTTGGGACACTAGGGTTACATTAGTAACCAGTGGCAGAGCCAGGACCCAAACCTCAGCAGCAGTTTTCCTGAGGTTCCCTCCCATGAGGATTTGATCCGTGATGAGGAGAGACAGCTCTAGGACAGTAACAGCCAAAGGTGGGTTCCCTCTGTATTAGTCCAAACTCTTTTAGCTACAAGTTACAGAAATTGAAATCAAACCAGCTTAAGCAGAAAGAGAATTTATTAGAAGGCCATTGAGGTACCTCACAGACTTGAAGGAAAACTGAAGATTCCAGGGCATCTTCAGGAATCTGGAATCATACCACCAGGACACATACACACATACTCACTATGTTTCTTTCTCTTTTTCAATTTTCATCTTTCATCTCCTCGTTTCTCCTTGGCTTTGGTAACGCAAGGTTTTATCCATAAGGTAGGGAACGTGGCTGCCAGCAGTTCCAGGGTCATACATATCCTTATAGTGTCTTTAAGAGAAAAGAAAGTTTTCCCTGCTGATTGCAGGTAGAAAAATCCCAGGGAAGGATTCTGACTCAGTGGGTGGAGTCCTGTGATTGGCTGGGCCTAGGTGCCTGTTCACCCCTGGGGTCAGAAGGCAGGGGATATTTTAAGAAGGGGGACTGTAAGCAGCGTAGACAAAAACCTCTTTTGTTCTGTCTGTCTCCCAGGTGACCATGGAGGCTGGCATCCTCCCCCTGGAGCTGTGGCGCATGATCTTAGCCTACCTGCCCCTTCCCGACCTGGGCCGTTGCAGCCTAGTGTGCAGGGCCTGGTATGAACTGATTCTCAGTCTTGATAGGACTCGCTGGCGGCAGCTGTATCTGGGCTACACCGAGTGCCGCCACCCCAACTGGCCCAACCAGCCTGATGTGGAACCTGAGTCTTGGAGGGAGGCCTTCAAGCAGCATTACCTTGCCTCCAAGATGTGGACCAAGAATGCCGCGATCTTGGAGACCTCTGTCTGCTTTTCTCTATTTCGCCGGAGGAGGACACGTCGTACACTGAGTGTTGGGCCAGGCCATGAGTTTCACAGCCTAGGCAGTGCCCTGGCCATGTCCAGCCTATTTGACCGAATCCTGCTGTTCCCAGGTCTGCACGAAGAGCAAGGTGAAATTATCCTGAAGGTGCCCGTGGAGATCGTAGGCCACGGGAAGTTGGGCGAAGTGGCCCTGCTAGCCAGCATTGACCAGCAGTGCTCAACCACACGCCTGTGCAACCTCGTCTTCATGCCAGCCTGGTTCTCACCCTTCATGTTTAAGGTGGGTGTCTACCTCAGATGGATAGCCTCTCCCGGCCTGACCCTGGGCCTTGGCCTCTTTTCAGTGGGTTTGTAACCCTTTTTTTGCTGGAATTAAAAGAGAGAGAGTTCAGTCATTAGTCCTATAACACACTCCTCTGAGTTCTGCACCAGTTGAGAAAGAGGCACAGGGATCAGTAGAGATCAACATTCTGCTTTATTCCTGAAAAAGCTGTACTTAAAAAAATGAGCCTTGCACTGGAGGCCAAAATTGCTTTGTGCTTCTTCCTTTCCAACCTGGACCAACTGGGGCCACAGGTAGAGCATCCAGGCTCCGGGAGCGTGCCACATGCCACATGCCACATGGTGACAGGAAGCAGAGAACAGGCAGCGTTCCCAGAGAGATGGCCAAAGAGGGGGGCTCTGCAGGCCAGTGACCTTCAGCACATTAGCCCCACTCTGCGGAGGGTCAAGGAAGGTCAGGCTTTTGCCAAGGGTGACTGGAGAGAGGATCAGGAAATATCAGTAAAACACATTCCTTCTAGGAACAGAGCAGTTGTTTTCAAAGACAAGCATGTGTTGGGATGTTGGTAGCTTCTGGCAGAGCAGTCTAGAGCTAATAGCTGTAGACTGCCAGGAGCTGCATTGCCTAGAATCTGATTGTGATACATGGATTTTGTACCTAGTCAACAAAAATTATATTACCACTATTCTACCAATAACAACCAAGTTGTCTCTCACATTCGTAATGATCATTATGCCACCAATCACTTATGATGCACTTACCGTGTGCCAGCCACGTGCTTTACAGCCATGATTAAGATGGGTAGTGTCAGCTGGCTTTATTGATGAGCAAATGGAGCCTCAACAAGGGTCTCAGACTTTGTAAGGGACAGAGGTAGGGTCCAAAGCCTGTAATCATTAGATAGATGACTTTCCATCTGTGGCCTCATTTGATCCCCACAACAAACAGTTGTGGTAGACAGAGTAGGTGTGTCCCCATTTTGCAGATGAGGGACACTGAGGCTCAGAGATGCTGAGTAACTTTCTCAAGTGGATAATTAGTGAGGTTGGAACTCAAATCCAGGCCTTTGAGTCTAACCACTTTTGAAATTACATTGTTCTGCATTCCCTGGAAGCTTAAAAGGCTGTTTGCTACTTAGAACATTTCAGAAGAACTGATGGGGTCCTTCTGTGCTCATCTGCAGATCTGGAAGAGCGGTTCGTTTCCAGACCTTCCACATTTCATAGTCATTTATTCTTCAGCCTCCACTTCCCCCTCACAAGTGCAGCTGCAGATCCTCAAGGGGTGGGTCCTGGCCGTAGACTTCTTTGTAGCCCAGCCCACCATCTGGCTTAGTGCTTGGCATATATTAGTGCTCAGTCCATGCTTGTCTTTTAACTAAAAGCAGGACAAGGGGCTAGGATGACCTTGCCTGAAAAATGCAAAGGCCAGGGTGACTTCACAGCCGTTTTTTATGACTTCTGAGGAGAACCCTAGCGATGGCTCTGCGTCTCTAGAGAGCCGGGGTTTTTCTACAGAGAGGACCAAGTAAGAGAAAATAGACTTAAATTTCAGCAAGAAAAAGTTAGGTTAGCCATAGGGAAGAACTAGAGACGTTAAGGGGAGTTAAGTTCTGGGACAAGCTGTCAAGGGAGGTCACTGCTAGAGAATGTAAAATTGTCCAAGGATTACTAAATGGGATCATGAGACACTACTACCTCATTTTATGGTTCAGGTACATCTCATGGAGCTTGGCGTGGAATCCAGAAGCAGTTCTTCTTCAGGAGTGCGGAGTGGCTGGGCTTCTCCGTCAGGCCTGGAGGGCTGAGGGTCTCAGGTGGGCTATTCTGTAGGGCCGAGCAGTACCCCCACCCCAGAGAACTCTCTGCTCTCCACGTCCCTTGACCCCAGATGATAACAGCTGGCTTTCCTCACGTGCCAACTTTGTGCCTGGCTCCGTGCCTGGTGCTTTGTTAGTTCGTGAGCCCCGTGTTGCAGACAGAGAAACTGAGGCTTAGAGAAGTGATGTGTTTATCCAAGATAACACACCTGGAAGAGGCAGAGCTGGGAGCTGGGCCCTGCAGCTGGACCCCAGAGCCTGCACTCTTAGCCACTGCTCAGGGCACTCACCTGGTCACGGCAGTACACCTTGTTCCCCTCTTTAGGGACGTGGCCTGCTGTCTCCTGCCATAGTTCTGCACCAGCACCAGTTCCCACGCAGACTTTCCCAGCACCTGTGTCTGGGCCTCCCACTGCTGGCCCAGCCCTAGCAGAGCTCAGCCCCTCCTGGCCCACCCTGGCCTCTGTCAGCCCTCCAGCTTTGCCCAGCTCTGTCCTGAGTCCACACTCCAGGCTGGCCTATGTGGTGAACCTCAGGGCTGCAGGCTCAGGTGGAGGCAGGCTCGCAGGGCCGAGGGAGGATTCGAATGAAGGGATAGTGCTTTGGAAGGAGAGACCGGAGGAACACCGCCTGGTGGGACACAGTCTCCGTGTAACTGAGACACCACGTGGGACCCTCACCCATCAGAGGGCTTGGTAAAGTTGGGCTCACATCCCAGCCAGTTCCTGTGTTTGTGAGAATCCAAAGCTCTCCTCCATCGTTTCTCCCTTGAGCGACGGTCTCCTGGTTCATCTCCAGTATTAACGTATCGATTCCATTTCACCCAGCATCCCTCTGAGCATTCAGCATCTTCCCCTTCTCCATGTTACCCACCCCGCCCCCAACTCTTTATTCTCACTAAGCGCTTCATGAGCACTGGTGGAATTTACTTGAGATTTGAGGGTTTGGGGAAAGGCCCTGCTCCAGAAAGTGAACTTTTCTGCCGTTATCCGTTTCCACTCTTGTCCCCTGCCCTTCGGGATTGGAAGGAGGGAAGGGCAGGCAGCTCCAAATGATCTTCCTTCTGATGCACAGCAGCTCCTGGTTCCTCCTGGGGCTAGCAAGACCCTTGCCCTGTGGGGAAGGGAACATGACCAGCAGGACAGATGGCCTTTCCAGGTGCCACCCCCTTACAGAACAGTTAGAGCTCTGACTAGCAGAACAGATCTTATCCCTGTTACACCCATTTTCTCTCTTTCGTTCCCCAGACAACTTCAGGTCACGTCCAGTTTGACAACTGCAACTTTGAGAATGGACACATCCAGGTCCATGGCCCGGGCACCTGCCAAGTGAAGTTTTGCACCTTCAAAAACACCCATGTCTTTCTGCACAATGTGCCCCTGTGTGTCCTGGAAAACTGTGAATTCGTGGGCAGTGAAAACAACTCTGTGACTGTTGAGGGCCACCCGTCCTCAGAAAACAACTGGGCCTACACGCATCTCTTAGGGCTTATCAGGTCCTCTCCTGGCGTGCTCCCGACAGAGGACTCTGACTCTTTAATGTCCTTGGACCTGGAAAGCAGGGACCAGGCCTGGAGCCCAAGAACCTGTGGCATTGTCATTGAGGGTAGCCAGAGTCCTACCAGCCCAGCAACTGGCTCCCCCAAGGCTGGCTCACAGGAGGCAGAGGTGGGCAGTGATGGGGAAAGGGTGGCCCGGACCCCAGACAGCAGCGATGGAGGCCTGAGTCCCAGCGGTGAGGATGAGGATGAGGACCAGCTCACGTACAGACTGTCCTACCAAGTGCAGGGCCCACGGCCGGTCCTGGGGGGCTCCTTTTTGGGCCCACCACTGCCGGGAGCATCCATCCAGCTGCCCAGCTGCCTGGTGCTGAACTCACTACACCAGGAGCTGCAGAAGGACAGGGAGGCCATGGCGCTGGCCAGCTCTGTGCAGGGCTGCCTCATCCGTAAGTGCCTGTTCCGGGATGGGAAGGGAGGCGTCTTCGTTTGCTCTTATGGCCGAGCCAAGATGGAAGGAAACATCTTCCGGAACCTGACTTACGCGGTGCGATGTATACATAATAGCAAGGTGCGATGTATACATAATAACAAGGTGCTGTCATAAGACTTACTGTACAGACCCATGAGGCCTCGCTGGGTCACAAGGAACGTGATTTTTGAGTGGTGAGAGGGCTTCAGTGGCTGTACGCAGGAGGGCTTGGATGGTGCTAGCATGCATTTTTTAAAAAAATCATCTTTTAAGCTTATAACACACACTTGCCTCATGTCCATCATCTGATTTGGATGAGGCAGAAACTATTCTTCCCATTTTACAGAAGAGGAAATAGGCCTAGGGAGGAAGGTGACTCACTCAGGATCACATAGCAGGTTAGAGGCCGAACAGAATGGGGACTAGAACCCAGGTCTTCCACCTCCTTTCACTATGCTGATATGTTATGCTGCTTCTCAAATATGTCACCCAACTCCTAGTAGAAGGAACAAGGGCTCTTTAGCCTGGATGCAAGATAATTTTGGGAGACGTGATCGCTGCCTGTGATCCAAACTGTGCGGGTAGTTGAGAAGGCTTCCCAGACGAGGAGATGTCGAAGCTGAGTAGGATGAGGAGAAGAGAACCAAAGAAAATGGGCTGCGTGTGGTGAAAAGGAGGTGCACAGTGAGGGTTCGGGCAGCAGACATCCTGTGCTGGGGCCTGGATGTGAGGCCAAGTTCAGCAGTGTGGTGGGGACCGTTGGAAAATGAGCAGGGGAGGTAAGCAGAATCCACCTTGCCCAGGGCCTAGAAAGCCCCGTTGAGATGTATGGACTTCATGCTAAGAATGGGTCATCCTGCTCTGCATGCCATCAGCGCCTCGTACCTGCAACCCCCTCAGGCACCACAGGACAGTAGCAGCTCAGGATGGGAAAGGCTTCTAAAAGGAAAGACATGGCCTTTTAGAAGGAAGCGTGACATAGCTCCTAGGTTTGAGTCTCACCTCTCCTCTAATTCACTGTGAACGTTACCTTCCTCTCGTGTGAAATGGAAATACTGCCCCACCTCTTCGACTGGGGGTTTGTGAGGACCCAGTGCCATAATATTGGCAAAAGCACTTAGAAAACTGAAGGGCATTGTACAGATGTCACATGTGAGTCTTGCAGGTCTTTGAAGGCTTCTAGAATGGTTAACAGCAGTTGCATCTTAATTGTATTTTACCCATTTCCAAACAGGATTTCACATGGTGTTACCCTGAAAACACAATATAAAACTGTGCTATGAACAGAGAATAAAAGGTAAAGGTCAAATAAAAGGGGTGGGTGACAGCTTTGCTCTCAGGGGGACCACGATGAAAGGATCTGGGGTGAGCCCTCAAGGAGGGCTTTCCTCCTTGCATAGTTATTAAGAGTGTGGCTTCTGAGTCAAATTCTGGCTCTGCCCCTTATTAGCTATATGCCCTTTGGACTAATGATACTACCTGCTCCAAGGTGTGGTGAGGATTGACTGAGGTCATATATATGCATATATATATATAAAGTGCTTAGCAGTGTGTCTCGTGCATAACAAGTACTCCATAAATGTGTTTGGTGTTTTTTTTTAAGACTTTAAAAAAAAATCTTTCCCAGAGGAATGGTGCCTGGCCAAGCTGTCTAGGAAGACTAGGAGTTGGCAGGGTGAAGCTGTGAGGCAAAGGAGGCATGCGGGAAGGCCCAGACATAGAGAGGACACAGGACACTCAGGGAGTCGCGAGTAACCTCAACAGCCAGAGCGTGAGGTGAGGGCTAGTCAGCAGGAGTCAGTCAGCTCAGGGGCAGGTGTCTCGTCAGAGAGATGGGAGTTGTCTTGAGGGCAGTGGGAACACACTGCAAGATTTTAAGCAGAGAATTGTGGTCAGATCCGCATTTGGAAAGCTTCTGTCAGCTTTATGTGGAGTGGAGTGGAGGGGAACAAGACTGGAGACACAATCAGTGCGGGCAGTGGATGATTAGGGTCCATACATGGAGAGGAGGAACAGGGCAGTCCAGAGAGGTGGCGAGGAGAACCTCGGGAGGGGAGTGGTCGAGGTTATGCAGCCTAGATTTCTGGTGCGAGTGGCTGAGGCAAAGGCAGGAACTGAGAAGCTGAGAAGGTTAGGATGTGGAGAGAAAGATGCTGAGTGCGGTTCTGGGCACCTTGACTTTGGAGCATCAGTGACATCAGGCAGAGGTGCCATCTGGTTACGTAGGGCTGGAGCTTTGAAGAGAGATGTGCCCTGACGTGCAGACTTGGGAGCAGGTGGTAATTGGAGTCATGGACAAGGAGAGACAAAAAGTTAAACAGCTTTCGTTGTAGCCCTCTGGAACTGTTGCCCCCAGGGAACTTGTGGCAGGAATTGTGCAGCCAACTACTCCTAGTGAGTCTCCAAAAAGGAACCTGAAAAGCTGATTTTGGCTGGCTTTTGACTAAAACAACCCATGGTGTCTCATGAGTATGCAGCTTCGGGAACACATATATCAAATGGCATTAATACAAGTGGGGAGCTGTGGACAGGAGTGCCGGCTTACTCAGCTGGTCCCTGTGGCCAGGAGCAAGGCCTTGATCCAGTGGCCAGAGGGCAGCCGCCCTACCTCTGCCCTCCAGAACATTCCCGAGAGGGTAGAGGCTGGCAGAGGGAATGAATAAAAGTATCACTGACCATGATTTTTTTTTCTTGCTTCTTTGGGTATCTGATAATTTTTAGTTGGAAGTGAGGTATCTTGTATAGACGGTGGAGACAGAGGTAAATGGTGTTTATGTGTGGGAATGGGCATGCCTCTTCTGTGACGCTTGGATTTTGTTTTTACTATTACCTTCAGTGAACCACAGGCTCCCGATTCCTCCTGCATTTCTTTGGCTGGTTTGCCAGTGGGCTTTTCTGTTTTAGGTCTTCCCTTTGCATCTGCTCCTCCGTGCTCTTGCCCCTCCCAGCAGCAGGCCACTGCCATGGCTCTGGCTGGCAGCCTGGTGGCACAGTGGGTGGTAGGGAGCCTCTCGTGTTGGCATTTATCCTTAGTCTCAGGAAGGTGCTGTGTCGGTGGATTTAGGACCTTGGCACTAGGCCCTTTTCAGTGGTCCTGCCTCACCCCCCAGCACTAGGGGGGCTCTAATGATCGAGGCCCAAGATATTTTCCTCCCACCTCCCTGAGGGGTAAAGGGTTTATTGTTTTTCTGTTCCCTCCCTTGAGAGCCACTGGGTTTGCTGCCCTTCCCCCAGCTGCTTAAGGCTTGTTCTTTGGGACAGTTAGGGGAGAAAAATCCAGGAGGGGCTTAGTGCTTTTCCCACAGTGGTGGTACTTTTCCCACAGTGGCTGTACTTTCCCCCAAGTGCCCACCAGGAGGGAGGCTGTCTCCCGTCTCTCGTCCTGCCCTCAGTCTTTGTCCATGAGCACCTGGCGAGGTCCATGGAGAAGTGAATAGATGCAGCTGCTCCCGGGGCTTCTGTGCTCTCACTGGTTCACAACTGGCCTTTAACAATTCATGGAAACGGTTAGCTGAACTCTTCTTACTGGCCAGTATGGCATCTGTGTCTTTTCAGACAAACAAGTACTCACGTCTCATGTCCTTGAAGGTGCCTGTTTCCCTTAGATTCCAGGCTAGTTGGTTGTCCTGCAACCTCAGCTCGCTGATGGATTCAAGAAAGGTTATGTTTTTGTATTTTCTTGTTGTAAGTGTGGGAGCAATGCTCTTTCCAACTTTCCCCATCCTAAGCAGAAAGCTTCTTGAAATTGTACTTCCATTATACTTTACCCCTCCCAGAGTTTTATCCTAATGTAATACAGTGTTTATTGTTAGTACACAATTTACCTTAACGTAGTGCATTTCATTTTTAATACATAGTTGTTTAAAACAATATGTATTCTAGATTTTCAGAATTGCTAAAAAGAGAATGTAAGTAGCAGTGCATCCCCGTAATAAGCTGTTTACTGAGTTATGGTACCTTGTTTTAAAGAGGCTTCTTTATCTTATACCAACACTTGTAATTGTCTCTTAGCTTGGAGTTCCATTGGTTTTTCCACCCCAGTATAATAATACAGCAAGAGAGATGCAAAGCGGGCAAGAATGGGTATTTGTCTTAAAAGTGGAAAGCAAAAGGGAAGGTGGGAGAGGACAGCCTACGAGGTACTTTACCCTCAGGTGCTTCCTCAGGCAGGTGAAGTTCAGCAAAGGCACATGTGGAAGTGGTGGATCTGGCACTCGATTCCATTCAAAGTAGCTATGCCCTTGGACCCCTGGAAATCTTCATGTAACTGCACTGCATGTAGAGTTTGCAGACCACTAAATCACACCTTCTCTAAGCATCCTTTCCATGCCATCATCCAGTTATTTATCCTGCTCAGAGGCTGTGAATGTGGAGCTCAGGGCCAAGCTTCCATCCAGGTTTTAGTAAAGAACTGGCGTGAGGTTGGTGCAGTGCCTGTAGGGCAAAGCCAGGAAGGACACGGAAATGGCTCAGTCCTCACGAGCACATGGCGGAGAGTGGCTGGTGTGGTATCAGGTAGAACTGCACGGACCAGACGGGAAGGAAGACTCAGGTATTCCCCAAGCAGTTTTTTAAAATACCTTTGTGACAGGAAAATGAATGGCTCTCTCTTCTCTGCTTAGATCATCATGCTCAGGAACCACATTCACCACTGCAGAGCGTCAGGCATCTTTCTTCGCTTGGAGGGCGGAGGCCTGATCGCTGGCAACAACATTTACGACAACGCAGAGGCTGGCGTAGACATCCGGAAAAAGTCCAACCCTCTCATTCTGGTACTTCCTCCATCTTCTTGCCCTTTCAGGATGGCTCTTGGTGCTCAGAAACCTTTTCTGAGGATGTTTAAGCAAATGTTGCCATCTTGAATTCCTGTTGCTTCCTGTTTGCAGGTAGTTCCTGCCCTTTTCTCTGTGTGTCCTTGTGACTCTGGGTCTCTTTCTCCATGTATTGAGAGTGACTTTGCATAAGTCACGTACGTCCCTGCAGTCTCCCCAGCAAGGAGGAGGACTGGATAGACAGGGAAATTCACAGGGCCTTCCCTCCCTCAGCCCTGATATGCTCTTGTGGGCTTTGAGTTCGGTAAGAATAAAGATATGTCTGCCATGAAAGACACTTGGATCAAAAATAAAACACCAAATTAGTTCATTCTTTACTATTAAAAGGACACATAGGATATTTAGTCTGAAGATTACTTGTTTCGTGGATATCGTGAGGCCATAGTGAGTTTGATCTTAGCCAGTGTGAAAACCACTTAAAATCCTAGAATATGAGACCAGTGACGTGAAAGACCTGCCCCATAGTTTTGCTCCGGACTTCTCTGAGAGACAGGTTTCCCAGAAATTGAGAAACATAGTGGACTTTTTATGGGCTTGGAAAAATAATATCCATCCTATACATAGTGCTTATTATATGCCAGATACTGTTCTAAGCACTTGGTATATATTTATTTAATCATGGTTTAACTCTTACACAACCCTGTGAGATAGAATTATTATTATTCCCATTTCATAGGTGAAGACACGGAGGCACAAAGACGCTAGGGACCTTGCCCTAAATCACACGTCTAGTGCTAGAGCTGGCCTTTGAATCCAGGCAGTCTGACTCAGGGTGGATGTTCTTAACCCAGTATATCTAGACTGCCCTTGCAAATGCAGAGAAAGGCAAGTTCTTAACTGTACTTCAAGAGACATGCCTGGCCAGTGTCCTCTGCCAGCCCCTTCCTCTCACTCTTTCTGCCATACAACTGATATTTGATGCATGGCCTTGGCTTAGGAAATTATTGCCACTGTTGCCAGAGAGATGAGAGGAGTTTGCCTTCCCAGGGATGGGGGGACAGGACAGTTTAGCAGGTGGAGGGGGAAGGGAGTATTACCTGCCTTTGTGAAACAGTGCAGGATAGAAATACCATTGCTTACACCTCTCTCCTTGTGCTTTTCAACCCTGTGAGGGACTTCTGTAGGCAGCGGTTACCCTGGTGAGTCTGCCAAATCCTTCAGGGGAAAATCTGAAAAGTGAGTAAGAATAGGAGAGCTTGCAGCATGAAACACTTTAAAGCAAACTAGAACTTTGTTTCCGTGAAATCATTTTGGAAGAGAAACAGCTAGCTTTCTGGTTTAAATATAGGATTGTATTTAGGCTGTAAATTAGCAATTAAGAGTGAAACAATTTTATTATAATTTATTATAACCTAAAATTTTCATCACTGTCCAAAAGCAACTAACTGACTGAGAAACAGAAAAACTAGGTTTCAGATCCGGCCCTGCCACAAACATACTATATGACCCTGGGCCTGTTTCCCTGTTTGCACGGTATGAAAATCTCCAAGGGTCCTTGTAGCTCGTACACCTTCTGGTGACCTCATGCCTCATGGGAACCTAAGGTCCCTGGGGCTGTACCTTCCACAGGTCCCCCCCGAATGAGAAGGGAAGACTAGAAGCCAATGACCCACTCCTTCCCCGGGTGGCCCCTTGGGACTGCGCTTAGAGTTCCCATGTACTGGGGCACTGCCCCCTTCCTGAGAGGTGGGCGCCCTGGGCCCTGGGGTGACATGGCCTAGCCAATGATCGTGTGTTTTGGGGACTCTTTGGAGGCTCAGAAATTTTCAGTAGTGTGCATTGCAGATGAAGGGCAGGAGCCCTCAGCAGTAAGTGCCAGCATAACTACATCCCAAGAGTCTGGGTGGGGAAGACTCCTCTCTTGGGAGTCTCCCTCATAGGTGTCAATGTGTGCACCTGTGCAGAGAGGGCAGGGCCACGTCCATTCACTTTGTTTTGTTGTTGTTGTTTCTTTTTTAAAAAATTGTATTTATTTGTTTTTATTTTTTTACTTTTTGGCTACATTGGGTCTTTGTTGCTGCGCACGGGCTTTCTCTAGTTGCGACAAGCTGGGGCTACTCTTCATTGCGGTGCACAGGCTTCTCACTGTGGTGGCCTCTCTTGTGGAGCACAGGCTCTAGGTGCACAGGCTTTAGTAGTTGTGGCACACAGGCTCAGTAGTTGTGGCTCGCGGGCTCTAGAGCACAGGATCAGTAGTTGTGGTGCATGGGCTTAGTTGCTCCGCGGCATGTGGGATCTTCCCTGACCAGGGCTCGAACCCATGTCCCCTGCGTTGGCAGGTGGATTCTTAACCACCGCGCCACCAGGGAAGCCCATTCACTTTGTTTTGTGCTAGGGATCTTCCAGCAATGTAGTTTTCTCTGCTGGTTCATCCTGGCCCTGCTGTGGGGCAGCAGTGAGCACTCTGCTTCTCAGTGGCGTGTCTGAGCTGCCTTCTTTGGTGTCTCATGTTCACTTTCAGTGTAACCAGATCCACCACGGCCTTCGCTCTGGCATTGTTGTCCTTGGCAATGGGAAAGGCATCATCCGGAACAATCAAATCTTTTCAAACAAGGAGGCTGGCATTTACATCCTGTACCACGGAAATCCAGTCGTGAGGTATGTGCCACTGTACCCAGACCATCCTGCTCACCCATGGTCCCTCTTTCCTCTCTGATCTCTGTGTTTCCCTACTCTCTGTCTTTGCTTCATTTGAAACCATTTTTGTTTATGGAAACAACTGTACAGATGCAAGCAGGGAAGAGACAGACTTCACCCATAATCCCACCTCAGTCACACAACCTTTTGTGGTATTGCATCTGTGTTCTGTGCTTTTGTGTCTGTGTTTCCTTCCAGTTAACTAGGTGGGGCCATTCTATTCAGCAAACATAACTGAGCACTTCTAATAATGATAACAAAGGTAAACAAGGGCAGACTCCGCTCCCTAGGAGCTTACTTTAGTCTGGAGGACATGTGTGCTCAGAAATAATGCTAAGATAGGAATGGCATAGAGATTTCAACTCACCTGACAACTCTGGTCAGTTGATTGTGGCTACCTGGGATGCTGTATTAAGATCTGGAGGCTACATCTGACCTCAGCATGAAAGCATGCCGTGATCAATCAGTGGTGTAAGCTGTAGGTGGGAGGGGCCATGGATTTGCCTTCCCATCTATCATATGGTGCAGACTGTGTTAAATACTATCAAAGTGGTACCAAGAGAGGGGGAATCATTCTGACTAGGGGGCTGTGGGAGGCCTCATTTGGGAGGCGGCATTGGAGTTAGACTTTGAAATATGGGTAGAGCTTGGACTCTCATGGAGTTGGGGAGTGGACATTCCTAGTAAAGGAAGCAGCATGAGTAAAGCAGCAGAGTGCAGCAGATTCAGGGGTAGCACACGGCCCACTGGCGCTTGAGAAAAAGTCTGACACAAGTTGTGACATTAGTATAAAACATCTTAAGTTGGGACTGTCCGTGATAATCTTGGGTCCTTTGGTCACTGCAGCTTGAACGTTAAGGTTTTGAGTAGAAGACCCACATAGTTATGTCTGCAGTTTACAAAAATCACTGGCATTAATGTTTAGCAAATGTATTCTGAGAGTTTTTCCCTGCATTATTCCATGTGTACTTTTCCATGCTGTTGCAGGACCTCTGTATTTATCACTTTGGACAGTTTCAGAACTGTTCCATTGTTTTGATATTCCCTCATTTTTGAACCAGTCCTATTACTGTTCCTCTGGATTTTTTTTTTTTTTTTTTGGCCACGCCGCATGGCTTGCGGGACCTATTACTGCTAGGCATCTATTTTTTCACTGTTATAGACAGCTTACTGAAAACAGTGATCACAGAGCTCTTTTTCCATCTTTTGCATTATTGCCTTAAGATAAGAGTATGGGTTTGCATGTATGCATGTCATTCATTTAACACACATTTGAGGGTTTATTCCATGTAAAGGGACAGCAGTATAAAAAGTGTGTACAAATAGTCTTTGCTCTGTGGAGCATGCAGTCTCATTCTGGAGACAGGAGCCATGAGGGAAGACTCACCAAAGCATATGCTTTATAGGTCTTCATGCAGGTGCAGAAGGAGCCCAGCCACAATTTCAGCTGAGCAAGTCAGGGCAGGGCACGTGGGGCGCTGACATTTGAGTTGTGCTTGAAGGATGAGGTGGATTTTATGGCCATAGAAAAGGCATTCTGGGCCTGGGGCAGTGAAATTTGGGGTATGTCCGGGGGAAATGGTGTAAAAAATATGGTGTTATGTCTGGGCATGTGATGCCCGGGGGGGGGTTGAGTAGATGATCAGCCTACAAAGTGGGGTTGATGCTGGAGCATGGAGGACCTCGAATACCAAGTGTGGTGGGTAGAATAATGGCCCTCCAGATGTATCCATTTCCTAATGCTTGGAACCTGTGCATATGCTGTCTTACAAGGCAGAAGAGACTTTGCAGATGTGACTAAGTACGTTGAGATGGGGAGAGTATCCTGGGTTATGCAGGTGGGCCCAGTGTGATCACAAGGGTCCTTAGAAGAGGGAAGCAGGAGAGTCAGAGTCAGAGAGAAGGAAATGTATCAACAGAAGCAGAGGTCAGAGTGATGAGGCCACAGGCCAGGAAATATGGGCAGCCTCTAGAAGCTGGAAAAGACAAGAAATAGATTCTTCCCTAGAGCCTCCAGAAGGAATACACGTCTGCTGGCACCTTGATTTAGCCCCATCAGATCCATTTTGGACTTCTGGCCTCCTAAACTGGAAGATAATGAATTTGTGTTGTTTCTAAGCCACTAAGTTTGTGGTAATTTGTTACAGCAGCCATACACCCAGAACTTGCGGGTGCTGGTGAACTGTTGAAGGGTTTTGAGCAAGGAATATTACAACCAGATCAGTGTCTTGGGTTTTTAAAACAGTCGCTTTGAGAGACTAGGTTGTGCTTTTTTCCTTTATGTTTCTTTGTGATGGCGGATAGGGATCTGTGGGAGGGTACAGAATGAATTTCGAGATCCCTGAAGTGGCCTAGATAAGGCAAACCACAGCATATTTTTTTGCTGGTGAGTTATATAACCTATGGTGTTTCTCTTTTTTTGCCTTGGCTGCAAGGAAGCACAGGACTCAGACTGGCTCATCTGTCATTAATATCCCATCCTTGGTTCTTGGAACAATGATCTGTCCCCTTTTCCTACTGTTTTCTGATACCTCTTTTATCTTTGTTCTGCCCACCCTATGTACACACACATACATGTTTCTCCAAGTGGCCATGGATCCTTTCTGAAGGTAAGTGAGATTTGTATTAAAAGTATACCACTCATGCATTTGCTGCTATGGCACAGCTTTCAGAAATATGGATGAGGCGTGCCTTGCCCAGGGACTGCCTCTGACCCTGAATTCTAGAAGCCCAGAGTAACCATCAGCTGATTAAATTGTAATCACATCAAAGCAGATACTTCAGATCTGTCTTAATAAAAACATAAGGATGTTTTTAACCTTGTTCTACTCCAAACACATAATGCAGATGCAGTTGGCATTTGACTTCCCCCGAAGGAAGTAAACCATTTGGACCCTGCCCTAGGAGATGGGAAGACTTATCAGCCAACTACTAATCACTGGGGTTCTGTGAGGAGCCAGGCCCTGTGTTAGGCTCTGAAGAGCCAGGTGAATATTTGGATCTAAATCCTTCCACTGCATGCATGGTAGGAAGTAGGAGGGCACCTCCTAAGAGAGGGGGCCGGTGCCCCTCCAGTATGGAAGGAGAACACAGCATTCCTGGTAGTAAAAGTAACAAACAGCAAATGTGTATGCTCCAGGAATAACCCAGTTCTGCTAGGGTCTGGGTGTGACTGGCTCTGTATTTACAGGCAAGAAACCAAGGTAGAGAGACCGGAGAGAAATGCACGTCCTTTAACATGCTCAGGTGTCTGGTTCTAAGGAACTCATTTATGAGGCCTTGCCATGGTAGTAGGGCTGTGTGTAGCCCAGCCCATGGGGTTTCACATATGTGTTGTCTGATGTTCTTAAAACCCGCTTTTTAAAATCTGGTTTTCTTCTTAAAAGGCATGTCATTATTTTATGTTTTCATTCAGTGGATAGGCAACTGAGTTAACAGAAAATAAGCTAGAGTAGCTGCTGGATACAAACAGAAGACGGTAGGCTTGTTACAGGCAGAATCTGATTCAGGGACATAAATCACTCCCAAACAAGCTTAACACAGCCTCCTAGAAATTCTTGACACTACCAAGACTTTACCTGTGATCGTTCACCATGATGACATTTGTTTAAAATGGCGTTTATACGAATAACAAGTATTGGCAAGAATGTGGAAAAAAGGGAACCCTTGTACACTGTTGGTGGAATGTAAATTGGGGCAGCCACTGTGGAAAACAGTACAGAGGTTTCTCCAAAAACTAAAAATAGAACTACCGTATGACCCAGCAATTCCATTCCTAGGTATATATCCAAAAACAAAAACACTAACTCAAAAAGATACATGCACTCCAGTGTTCATAGTAGCATCATTCACAATAGCCAAGATATGGAAGCAGCCTAAGTGTCCATCAGCAGAGGAGTGGATAAAGAAGATGTGGTATATAAACACAATGGAATACTACTCAGCCACAAAAAAGAATGAAATTTTGCATTTGCAGCAACATGGATGGACTTGGAGGGCATTATGCTAAGTGAAATAGAGAAAGACAAATACTGTATGATATCACTTATATGTGGACTCTAAAAAAATGCAACAAACTAGTGAATATAACAAAAAAAGAGGCAGACTCACAGATGTAGAGAACAAGCTAGTGGTTACCAGTGGGGAGGGGGGAGGGGCAATATAGAGGTGGGGGAGTAAGAGGTACAAACTATTAGGTATAAAATAAGCTACAAGGGTATATTGTGTAACACAGGGAATATAGCCAATATTTTATAATATCTATAAATGGAGTATAACCTCTAAAAATCATGAATCACTATATTGTACACCTGCAACTTAGATAATATGGTACAGCAACTGTACATCAATAAAAAATAAAATAAAATAATAAAATGGTGTTTATATGTGGATAACAGTCCAGAGAGGCTGCAGAGACATGGATATAATGATATGTGCTTCTGTGGCATAGGTGTAGGTTGTTTGGTGTCAGTGGTAACTGAAGATTGCTAACTGCCTGGCTTCTGGGGCTTGAGGAGGTGCTTCATCCCCCTGTGGACCTGAGTCATCTGGGAAGCCCACAGAAGAAGGCAGGCACCTTGGATGGGCTTTGTCTTTGATACATGACATTGGTCTGGTCTCACCTTTTGTCTTCTCCTTCCATTCTAGCCGGAACCACATTTTCAAGGGCAGTGCAGCCGGCATAGCTGTGAATGAGAATGGCAGAGGCCTCATCACAGGTAGGAGTGGGACTGCCTGGAGCCGCAGCCCCCGGTGACCACAGCCAAGCCAACGTTCCAGGCTTCCCACCCACCCAGTCCTTCACCTCGACAGACTGGCCTCCTTGATAGTGGCTAGCACTTGGGGATGCCGGCTCCACGCACTGGCCATGCTTATCAGGCAGGGAGAGAGGGTCTGCTCTTTGCCAGGCCTGGTGCTTACAGGATCTGAATGGATGGCTGTTTCTGACATAACACTGTCAGAAACATTCATGCCACACAAACTGTCTGAATCCCTCCTCTTGGCTTTTACGGGCTTGTGCCTGCTCTGGCAGTCCATCCCCATTTCCCCTCTGCCTGGCCAACTCCTGCTCATTCTTTGAGTCTCAGCCTAAGTGTCACTTCCTGGGGGAAGTCTGCCCTGACCTCCCATTATACATCTACACTCACTCTACCCAGTAGGCCTGCTCTGCAGGACATTTTCCTTAATTTCTTGTGATCTGTTTAATGTCCGTCTCCTTTGCTGTGTCCTAAAAGGCAAGGATCAAGTCTGTCTGGTACGTCAGTGTAGCCTCAACACAGAGCATAGCCACACCTAGGACATTAAGGAGATTCAGTAAATATTGGGCCAGTGAATCCCTCTGACTGGATCCAGCCTTCCTTCATTTATCGGACGTTTTTTGAGCACACGCTGTATGCAGGAGCTGGGGATACAGCAGTGAACAAAACATGATTTCTGCCGTCAGGAACTGACATTTTAGGAGGGGAAAAAAACAAAAGCATTTTTTTTCCCAAGGAAAGTCATATCTGAGGGTGATAAGTGCTTTACAGATAATTAAAATAAGGTGATAGAGGAACTGTGTGGGTATTTAGTATTGTATGGTCAGGGCAGGCCTTTCTGAGAAGGTGACATGTAAGCCAGAAGCTGGATGATGGGAAGGAGCCCAGGAAAAGAACGAGGATTCCACACAGGGCTACCTGTGGGAACAGACTTTGCATGCCTGAGGAGCACAGAGGTTGCTCATTTGACTGCAGTGTGGTGAGCAAGGGGCAAGGAGTATGAGATGGGGTCCCAGAGGCAGGCAGGGAGGGGCCAGCCTCACAGGGTCTCATGCGCCATTGCAGTCCTGTCGCAGGAGGCTGAGAGTCTGCCCTGCCACCATGCTGGGGCAGCAGTGCCCCAGGACACCCCTTCTAACTTGTGGCTCTTCAGCCCACTCACTCCCAGAGACATGGTGGAGGGGAGAGGAGAGGAAGGCTGTGGTCAGTCCAGAGCTGAGGCTGAGAAGGACAGGCTAGCGCCTTCCCAGGCGTGTGGGGGAATGGCTGGATTCTGCTTCAGCCCTCCCAAGGACGGCCCCCCAGGACAGACAGTCCTGCCTGGCCTTGGTCCAGGGACTCTAAAGCCAGTCTGTTCTTAGTCATCAATCCTCCAGGCCGCTGGGTACAGTGGATGCTGGGGATATAGGAGACCACAAGACAGACACGAACCTTGCCCTTGAGGAAAGCAGACAGTAGACAAGTCCCTAGAAAGTCAAACACCAGACAAGGTTTGGGGTGCTGACTGCTGACGGGAAGGCCTAGGTGTCCTTGTCCAGACTTGCCTTTCTATCAGCTGTCCAAGTCCTCGTTGCCAGCACTGTAGGTGACTCTTGACCCTCTTTTCTGCCTCTTCCCATAGAAAATGTCATCCGAGAGAATCAGTGGGGAGGTGTGGACATCCGCCGAGGAGGGGTCCCCATCCTCAGGAGCAACCTCATCTGCTTTGGCTATTCCGATGGTGTTGTTGTCGGGGATGAAGGCAAAGGCCTGCTAGAAGGAAACACCATCTACGGTGAGGGCGCATTCCTGGGGAGGGGTTTGGAGCCCAGCCCAGCCTGGAGGCAGGCAGCCCAGGTTCCATCTCCAGCCTGTGAGTCCTGAGAAAGTTGCCGCCTTTCCCTGGGCCTCAGAGACCTCATCTTAAAGAATAGCATCCATCTCGGGTCACAGCCACATAGACCCTCACAGAAGGCACGAGGCTCTCATAAATCACCTTCTAATGCAGATTGACCCTATGGGGTCAGCAAAGCAGAGGGCTTTATCCCCCACTTAAAACAGCAAAAGGCAGGAGTAGATCTTGCGTAAGGCCAGGGCCATTTAATTCCTCACACATAGACATCTAACTTCTCTTATCCTTTCTTTTGATCCAGAGAACTAAAAATATAATGGGAGAAATAGGGTAATCGTAGAAGGAAAAGTGTTCTCACTCATTCTGTGACTTTGGGCAAAGCTTCCATCTTTCTGGACTGCATCTCTAATAATAATAATAATTATACTAACCTACATTCAGGTGCTGGACTCTTGCTGAGCCCTTTATATGCATTAGCACATTTAATCCTCATGACTACCTTCTGAGGTAGGTACAGTTATTAAACCCATTTTATTTTATTTTATTTTTTAATTAATTTTTTGGCCACACTGCGTGGCTTACAGGATCTTAGTTCCCCAACCAGGGATTGAACCCATGCCCCCCTGCAGTGGAAGCGTGGAGTCCTAACCACTGGACCTCCAGGGAATTCCTGTAACCCCGTTTTAAAGGTGAGGAAACTGAGGCACAGAGAGGTTCAATAACCTGCTCAGTGTCACACAGCTAGGAAGTGGTAGGGCTGGAACTCAAACTGAGGCCACCTCCATCTCTGTGCAGGGAGGAGTTGGGCTGGATGAGCTCTGAGGGCCCCTTTGACAGTGTCACCATGGGCTTGTGTGCTTCTCATCTGGAAGTGGGGCCTTGACAGTTCCCAGAGCCCTTTTACACCCCATGGAATGATTGCAGTTGTGAGACTGACCTGTTATTACCCCTCTTGTATGAAGGAGAAGCCTGCAGCCAGGCCCTAAAGTGACTTGTCCGAGGCCATTTGCAAATCAGGGACTCTGTCTCCAGGCCAGCGCCTTTCCTGCTTCCCCTCTCGGGGAGGCACAGGGTGCTGCCTCGCCCATCACTCAGCCTCAGTGACCAGCTCCTTTCACTGTCCCAGCTAATAAGGGCTGTGGTGTGTGGATGATGTCGTCCAGCCTGCCCCACGTCACCAGCAACCACATCAGCTACAATGGCCTGTATGGAGTGGCAGTGTTCAGCCAGAAGGATGGCTCCGGGGAGTCCCCTGGAGGCCACGGGGCCCAGGAGAACTTCGGTGAGGACGGGGACGCCACCCTCTGGGAGACGGAGCTGGAGAAGGATGACGACCTGCTGCGCCGGCCCATCACCGCAGCTCTGGTCGAGTCTAACACTGTTAATCACAACGGAGGTGAGTGCCCCTCCCCACAGCCCCTGCTCCAGGGCCTCCCGTGCTCTGCCTGCCCTAAGTCCCTTCCAGCCTCATCAGCCACTTCCTTCAGCCACTTACCCGGTACCCCAGCGCCCTGGACTTCACGTGCCCCTGACGTGCATCCATTCTTTTCTGTTCCCACCCACCCCACCCTGCCTTTCTCTTGCTGTTTCTCTTGCCTGAAATTCCCTTTCTCCCATCCACACGTCCCAAATAACTCAGACCTCGGAGCCCACTGCAAATTCACCCTCACCCTCTGTCCTTCTCTCCTTTGACCTGTCCTCTCCCCCAGCCCCAGTGGCACTTGTTAGGGGGGCTGGGATTGTATTTGTTTCTGTGGCTGTTTCATCAACTCTGACAGGCTGTGAACTTGAGGCAAGGAACTGAATCCCACTCCTGTTGGTGCCCCCTCCCCTCAGTACCAATCCCACACCTGGCAGACACGTTTCCAATCAATTCTGAGACACATTTTTCACATTTTAACATCTCTGATGAGATGCACCTTACAGCTGATGGCATATCATGGTTTAATTGGCAGTGGTTTTCTTTCTTAGAGAACACAGAAAATAAGAGTATTTAAAATCCATGTTATCTTAAACTTGATTAAAAAAAGGATAGTAGGTGTTTGATGTTTATTGAATTGGAAAAAAAATTATTGTGAAGTTCATCCAACTCCACAGCTCCCAAACCTGGCTGATTATCAGAATTACTCTGGGGGGCTGATGGAGGAAGCCTTGTTAAAAAGAGGTCCCTGGGCCCTAGTAAGCTCATCCCCCTGGGAGTGGCAGAGGCAGGGAGATGGGTAGCCCGTGGCCCCAGCCCACTTATCCGGAAAATGAGTTCTGTCCCCTCCCAGTTCAGGGTTTCCTCTACATGGCCATGCTGTCCAGTAGGACAAGCAAAGCCACATAAATTCACAAATACTTGATTTATTTTTGCTGTTCTCAACCAAGCCAGGAGAAGCAACAGGCAGTTGGCACCAAAAGGTTCGGGCTTGCAAGCTCACAGCTCAGACTGCTCCCGCATGACCCCACAGTGGGCATCCTCCCACAGCCTCCTCCCGGTGCTGCCGGTGCCTCTTAGCACTGGGGAGAACGCCTCCTCACCCCGGGTCCACCTGCCATGCTGCCTCTCCCCACGCGGCTCTAAGCCTGCTGGTTTTGTGCTTTTTTTCTACAAACACATAGTGTCGCTAAGAAATTTCTTATTTCTTAAGAAATAAGAAAACTTCCCAGAATAGTAGGGAGGCAGATTCTAGCCCAGAATGGGAAGCAAAACAAACAACAGCTTTCTAGCAGGTGGATCTGTCTGTCTAGAGGTGGATGGGCAGCCTTGAGCAGGTAGTGGCCTCCTGTCACAGGTGGTGCAGATGGCGGTAGGATGAGGCTGTTGTAGGAGGCATGCCAGCACAGGACGAGAGCCTGGGCCAGGTGACCAGCTGAGCCTAAGGAATCTCCTCACATCATGTTTCCCTGGCCACTTCAATGAGGACTTGGTGCAGAAGGAACAGAGTTTCCTTGCTGGTCCTGGGTTTCCTCCTGCTCTGTCATTCAGCTTGGAAGATGCAATCCCCAAGGGCTGGTTCTGCATGTTGCTGCCTCTCCTCCCCCTCCCCCTCTCCTGGGTGCACAATTCTGGGAAGGCTTTTCCTAGTGGTATTGTCAGCAGTGACCCTGGGACCACCCTGTGCTTTCTCTGCTCCCAACCCCTCTACCCACAGCTTCAGGACTCTATGTCCAGAGTAGTGAGGTGTTGCATGTCATCACCAACGTGATCCATGCTAACGGGGACAGAGGCATCACTGTGGCCCAGAGCAGCCAGCTCACCCGTGTGGCCAACAACAGCATCTCCTGCAATCACCAGAGTGGGGTCAAGGTCGAGGCCCAGTGCAAAGTGGAGTTCCGAGGCAATGGTATCTATGACAACAGAGGCCATGGCATCATCACCAAGGGTGACAGCACTGTCATTGAAAACGACATCATTGGCAACCGGGGTAGCGGGCTGCAGCTGCTGCCCACGTCCGACACGAAGGTGTGTATGTGTGTGTGTGTGATGTGTGTGCCTATGTAGGGCATGGCCCTAGGAGAGCCCTTGTGCCCTCTCTGCTGAGAAGCAGAACCTTAAACCCTCAGCACTCTGCAAGGGTGCTGCCAAAACCCAGCCTGGGAGATGCAGGGGGACTTCACGCTGGAGGGGACGCGGGAACTGGGCCCTGAAGGATGAACAGGGGGTACTGGCAGGAAGCTGGGGCGGGGGTGCCACCCGAGGTATCTTCGTGGTCTTCAGCTCAAGATCTGGGCTATTTTAGCTCTCTTCTCCTAACAGAATAATCTCGCACAGGACCTGGTATGCAGTAGGTGGTTAATGGAGAGAAGTCTTGCCTCGGGGCCTTGGCACCCACTGTTCCCTGTATACCTGGAGTAGCCTTCTCTCCCCTTTTCCTACCTACCAAGTCCTACAGCTTGGCTCTCCCTTTCTTCTGGAAGCCCTTCCTGACCCCCCAGGCTGTTTGAGGTGCCCTTTTTTTGTACTTCTGAGGTGCTTATGCCCACCCTTCACAGGGCACTTCCCACAGTGCTCTGTGTCTGTTCCTTTGCCTGTTTTTCTTCCCCACAGGACCTTGAGCTCCGAGCTCCGTTTTTATGCAAAGCACTGAGCTGGGTGCTAGGGTTTCAGTGTTGAGCCAGACAAACCCAATCCCTGCCCTTGTGAAGTTACAGTCGCAAAGCCTTTTTTCGGCTTTGTGACTCCATGAATCAGTGACTTCAGCAAGGAGTAAGGAATCCCTTGGCTTTGCATCCGAGCACTGTGGGAGCAGAGGAGGGGAGGAGGGCTCGCTGTTGCCTCAGTTGGGTTGCCAGTGGCTCACACCCCATCTGCTAGGTCTTTGCATATTGTTCCTTCTTCCTGGAACAACTCTCCTCTGCTCTGTACCTGATGAACTCCTACCGCTTACCCATCACCTCCTCCAGAAAGCCTTTCCTGGTTCTCTCTGGGCTGGTCTCGATAGCCTTTCCCTGAGCTCGCATGGCTCAATGCTGACCTACCTAGCATGCTCTTACCCCTCAGTTTTATAACTGGTGATTCACTTACCTGGCTCCCCTACCAGTCTAGGAGTCCCTGAGGTGTGACAAGCTCTGGCTGCCTCTCCCAGGTAATAAAGAACCGGATCCATTCATTCCGGGCCTACGGCATTGCCGTGCAGGGCCGTGCCAAGGCTCTGCTGCAGGAGAACACCGTCTTCCAGGGCAAGACCAACAAGACCATCTTTCAGCAGATCTCAAACAACCAAGAATGCATCATGCAGAACAACAAGTTCTTGGTCTTCAAGAAAAAGTAAGTGCATGGGGTTGCCTAAACCAATCTTCTAGAACCACAATGAGGTCACTGGGGAAGCCAGGCTTAGAGACTGCAGCTGCCCTTGTTCCCTAGTCCTGCTAGCTTTCGGCTCTGGTCAGGTAAAGGCCTGTGCTTGGGTTTTGTGTCAGTCCTGGGCTGAGGACCTGAGCCTGACTCCCTAGGAGGGAATAAGCTTTAAAATAGTCAGGGGTATGTGGTTTCAAATCTCACCTCTGCCAGTTACTGGCTGTGTGACCTTGGGCAAGTTACTCAACATCTCTGAGCCTTAGTAAAATCCAGTTAATAATGTCTGCTTTGTAGCACCAGTTTAAATAAGATCATGTGACCTAGCAGCATATCTGAGGTATCATATAAGTGTTCATTGCTGTGGCCGCTGTTGCCCCTTGTTTCTGGTATTTCTGCCTCAGTGTACAGTTGCTTCACACTCACCTTCCCCAAACCCTTGTCCTTCCCTGTTCCCCATTTTGATGACATCACCATCCATTCTGTTCCAGCAGCAAAACCTCTGCCTCTCCTTCTCCCTGACACTGAAGTTCAGTCAGCTACCAGGTTCTCTTGATTCTGCTTCTAAAGTGTTCTTGTACCTGGCACCTCCTCTTCCCAACTGCTGCCACCCTTGTTCGGGTCAGCACCCCTCACCCTGACCCATGGCTCCTGTTCCCATTACTGCTGTTTCAGTTGTTTATGGATGGACTTCGTTCCGGTTGGTTGATACCTTGCCATACTGGTTGCAAAAATAATAATAATTAGTAATTATTATTGATACCATTGTTGTTGGTATCACTCCTGCACTGTTAATCCTTCTGTCCTGTTGCAGCAGCTTCCTGCCTGGTCCCCCTGCGCTTGGGCTACCCCCGACCTGCAGGCTGTCCTCTGCATCCTGCCAGAGTAACCTTTCTAAATCAGCTCTGGCCACGTCACATGCATGGTCAGAAACCCTGGATGGAGCCTCTTTTTCTATAGTAATGATCTCTACTCTGTTTTTTTATTATACACTTTCTCAGTAACAAATATTTTTTGAGGAAACCCCCTCAGTATGTTTATTTATATAGTCATAACTTATAAAGTATGATATAAGTAGAAATTCTAATATTGTCTTCCCAAATCCCAGCAGATCATATTGTAGACTCCCTGGGGTCCACTTCCTCCTCCAGCTTTGGAGACCCCAGGGTACAGCCCAGACCTGTTGGCCTGGCATTGTCCCCTGTGCACTGTCCGCTCCTAATTTCCTCTCTTTTCATCGCTTCTTCTCAGGAGCTCGCTCTGCTGCCAAACGCAAATGCTTGCAGATCTTTGAACATAGCCCCAGCCTTTTACTCACCCAACAGTAGCCAGCCTCTGACTCTACCCATATCTTTACAGTCCCACTCGTAATATTATTATCATAAAAATATGTAAAAGCCAATGTTGCTGGCTTAAGCAACTTAGGATTTGATGTGTGTAAGAGGCGATCCCTTGTAACTCAGGACAGGTTCCTTGTAACTTAGGACAGAAAGCCCTAATCAAAACATCACTACCATTTGATTTTCCCCAACCCTTCGTAATCTCCACAAGAGCTCGAGGGACTGGAAATCCACCAACTTCTGTCCCATATAGATCTGCACTTTCCAGAATGTCATATAAAAGAAATAACACAGTGTGCAGTCTTTTGAGTCTGGCTTCTTAACACTTAGCCCAGTGTATCCCAGATTGACCTGTGGCATCTGTCATTCATTCTTTTTGTTGCTGAGTGGTGTTCTGTTGTATGGACGTACCACACGGTTTATCTGTTCATCAGCTGAAGCGTATTTAGGTGGTTTCTAATTTTTTGGTGACTATGAATAAAGCTTGCATGACATTTACAGTCATACAGGTGGGGAAAAAAATGGGGCTGGGGGAATGAAAGAAAAGCAAGCCACTGGTCTTATCTAGATCCTTGTTTAAAGATGGGGAAATAGAGGACAAGAGGGAACCTATCCAAGGTTACGTGTAGATGTGAAGGTAGAGCTAGAACTAGAATTAGTTTTGCACATGTTCCACCTCCTTTTGCTATCACTTGACTAGGGAGATGCAACCTATACCCAGATTTAAACAAAGCCAAAAGTAAGTTTGTGCAGGGCATTCAGCAAATGCTCTAGACTCCCAAAGGGTTCACTCTCATTTTGCACCTCCAGGTCTGATACGTGGCGCCTGGCGAACCCACCAGCACGGCCTCACCTTGAAAACTCTCTCCGAGGCCCCTCTGCTGCCCACAGTGGGCAGAAGGTGACAGCCATGGCAACCAGGATCACAGCCCATGTGGAAGGTGGTTACCACAGCAAACGCAGCATCTTCTGCACCATCCTGTAAGAATGGAGAGCCACGGAGTGGGGCAGCTGGGGGCTGTCCTCAGACTCTGAGAAGGAAGCACATACCCTGCTCTCAGGCTCGGGCCCTGCCCAGCCAAGCTGAGAGGTTGTGGCCTTTGGGATGGAAGAATTAGTGCTTGTGAAGGCTCCTGGTCTCCTTATCACCGCCCTGAAAAACAAGCTCCCAAGTCTTCTGTGGACTAAGAACAAGGTACCTTCAAAACCCTTTGGCTCCACAACCCTCAGCAGGAAAGAACTTGGATTTTTTGTTGGTTGGTTGTTTTTTTTGGCTGCGCCATGTGGCTTATGGGATCTTAGTTCCCCGACCAGGGATTGAACCCAGGCCCTCAGCAGTGAAAGTGCAGTGTCCTAACCACTGGACCGCCAGGGAATTCCCTGGAATTATTTTTCGAGGAGAAAAGGGGAACCAAAGTTGGTGGGTTTCTAGTTCCTCGAGCTCTTACAGAGATTATGAAAAGTTGGGGAAATCGATAATGAAAACCTTGGTCAGGGTTTTCTGTTTGAGTTACAGGGAACTGCGTTTTATATACACCAAACCCAGAATCTTCTCAGGGAAGAACGGATTTACTTCTAAGGGAGAGAAGTGATTCTAGTGAGATGGAAAGAGCCCCAGATTTTCCCCTTTCCTAGACCTCACTTTTGACCCTCTGGGGACACTGCCACACCCACCCTGCTGCCTGGGGAGGCTGGAGGAGTTGGGTTTGGTTTCCGTAAGGACACAGTTCTCTTGAACATGGACCTGTGAGGGAGGAAGGGGCTTGGGATAAGGAGCCCCTCTTGAAAGGCTGCCCCAGGGATGACAGGGGCATGCTGAAAACAGGAAGGGGCGTGTGGAGAAGGCTTCCTTCAAGTGGCTTAGGTGTGCAGACGCGTGCTGGGCTGGGTGGTGCAGGGGTGCACCTGACTGCTCTACCTTCAAGTTGCTCCCAGATTCAGGAGGACATTGGCTCAGCGCTTGCTGCACAGGGAGGATTCGAATCCCACAAGCACACCCAAACCAGCCGCCCCTCCTGGGCGCAAGACTGGCGGAGACCGAGGTGCCTAGGGCCCTCGTCTGTGTCCACATTCTCATGGATGACCACCTGCCTTTACTAACCCTACCAAGGTTTCCCACTCTGTGCCTTGGCTCATGCTCTCCCCTCTTCTGGGTGCACCCTCCTCGCCAGCTACACATGCCTAGGTCCCACCCATTCTTCCAGGCTCGACACTGCCACCCGGATGGCAGTGCTCTGCCCTCTCTGAGCCTCCTCTGCCCTTTCTCTGCCCCCACAGGGTATATTCTGCCTTGCTTAGGAGTTACCTGGGCCCATCCCTGTCCTACTGACCTGCCTGTAAGCTAGCTCCATTAGGGTCACCACCTGTGTCCCCAGTCCCCAGCCCAGGGGGTAGGGTTAGCAGCCTGAGTGAGGAGAGGAAGGCTGGCTCCCAAAGGGCTGTGCTGCACCCAACTGTGAATGTGTTAAGGTTCCAGAGCCAGGCAGGCTCAGACCCACTGCTCTAGGAAGGGGGCCCGACGCAGGCCTGGCTCAGCCTGAACAGTCCCCTGCCCACCCGGCCCTTCATGTGGTGCCTCACCAGCCTGGTAGCGTCACTGTCGTGCACCTCACAGATGGCTTCCCAGGCTGGTTCTGCCAGGCCCCCAGTGCTGCTCTCCCGGGTGGAGTAGGTTGGGCTAGGGGGAGCCAGGAGCACTGGCTACCCCCTGAGGACTTCGGGCACAAGAGCGTGGGCCCCTCCCATCCCCAGTGCTATCCTTTGCACTTATCTATGGCCCCAGTGTGAGTCGCTGTACAAAATGCTGCCTTTTATTATTTTGTAACGAATGACTTTTCTGTGAACCAAGTGCTTATGAAAATCTCAGCAACCAAAATAAAGTTCTGTATTTTAAAGGAGGCACTTTTCGGGGTACTTTCCTTGGTCTGGGTATGTGCTAGGGTTCCTGAGCACTGGATGTAGGCCTCTCACCACTCCGCCCCCCCGAGGCACCACTGCTTCCACTGAGGGAGACAGGAGACCAGGGCCATCTTGTCCATCCAGCTTGTTCCCACCTGATTCCAAGTTCCAAAGTCTGTGTCCTCACGTGTCAGTCAGGGACTGTAGTTGCAGTCCTGCCTGCCCCTTGGGCTGTGTGAAGAGTAACAGTGAGGTCCCTGGTGTGGATGACCTGAGATCCATGACCACATTTTTCCCAGCTTCAGTCACTTAGCATCTTACAGTGTTTGCCATATCCACATGTCACTTGAGGAGAAAGCTAGTACTTAATATTTTTCTTTAAATCCTCTTTTAATTAAAAAGACTTTATATTTTAGAATTTTTTCTCTTAAGTCTTTTTATTAACAGGTATAGTTGATGTATAATGTATGTTTTAGGTGTACAGCACAGTGATTCACAATTTTTAAAGGTTATACTCCATTTATAAAATATTGGCTATATTCCCTGTGCTGTACAATATATCCTTGTAGCTTATTTATGTTATACATAGTAGTTTATACCTCTTAGTCCCCTACCCTAACCTTGCCCCTCTCCCCTTCCCCCTCCCACTGGTAACCACTAATTTGTTCTCTACATATGAGAGTATGTTGTTCTGTTATATTCACTAGTTTATTTTTTAGATTCCACATGTGATATCATACAGCATTTGCCTTTCTCTGACTTATTTCACTAAGCACAATACCCTCCAAGTGCATCTTTTTTTTTTTAACATCTTTATTGGAGTATAATTGCTTTACAATGGTGTGTTAGTTTCTGCTTTATAACAAAGTGAATCAGCATCCAAGTGCATCCTTGTTGCAAATGGCAAAATTTCATTATCTTTTATGGCTGAGTAGTATTCCATTGTGTATATATATATACCACATCTTCTTTATCCATTCATCTGTTGATGGATACTTAGGTTGTTTCCATATCTTGGCTATTATGAATAATGCTGCTGCGAACATCGGGGTGCATGTATCTTTTCAAATTAGCGTTTTCATTTTCTTCAGATATATACCCAGGAGTAGAATTGCTGGATCATATGGTAGTTCTATTTTTAGTCTTTTGAGTAAACACCATACTGTCTTCCATAGTGGCTGCCCCAGTATACATTCCCACTAACAGTGCACAAAGGTTCCCTTTTCTCCATGTTCTCACCGACATTTGTTATTTGTGGTGATGATAGCCATTCTGACAGGTGTGAGGTGATATTTCATTGTGGTTTTGATTTGCATTTCTCTGATGACTAGCGATGTTGAGCATCTCTTCATGTGCCTGTTAACTATCTGTATCTTCTTTGGAAAAATGTCTTTTTAGGTTTTCTGACCATTTTTTAATCAGGTTGTTTATTTTTTTGATGTTGAGTTGTATGAGCTTTTTATACATTTTGGATATTAACCCTTTATTGGTCATATCACTTGCAAATACTTTCTCCCATTCAGTAGGTTGTCTTTTTGTTTTGTGTATGGTTTCCTTTGCTGTGCAAAAGCTTTTAAGTTTAATTGGGTCCCATTTGTTTATTTTTGCTTTTGTTTCCTTTGCCTTAGGAGACAGCTCCAAAAAATATTGCACGATTTATGTCAAAGTGTGTTTTGCCTGTGTTTTCTTCTAGGAGTTTCATGGTTTCAGGTCTTAACGTTTAGGTCTTTAATCCATTAGAGTTTTTCTAAAACCATACACAAAAAAATGTTCTAATTTCATTCTTTTACATGTAGCTATCCAGTTTTCCCAGCACCCCTTATTGAAGACTGTCTAGAAGTTTTAGATTTACAGAAAAAGTGAGGAGATAGGCGGTAGAGAGTTCCCTTACTACCCTTCCTGCCGAGCTTCCCTGTTATTAACACCTTACATTAGTATGGTACATTTGTCAAAATTAATGAGCCAGTAGAAAGTCCACAGTTTATTCATATTTCCTTAGTCATTACCTAGTGTCCTTTTTCCATTCCAGGACCCTATCCAGGAACTTAACTAAAAAGAAATGTTTACATTACTTCACTACTATAAATGAAAAGCTAGTGGTTTTAATAAACACTAAAATAAACTGTTAAAATGAAAATATTCACAGTATCACAAGCAACTAAACCTTTGTTGAAACCAAACATTTGGGGGAAATTTGTTACTGCAGTTTAGCCAAGTCAGCATAACCTCATGTATCCTGATACACCCCCATGCCACTAAAATCATCTTATATCCCATCAATAGTATATTAAGCACTGACTTGGTAAGGCTATTGCCCCTTTTTTACAGAAGGAATTGAGTTCTTTGTTTTTTTAACTAAAGTATAGTTGATTTACAATGTTGTGTTAATTTCTGCTGTACAGCAGTGATTCAGTTATACATATATATATACATTCTTTTTTATATTCTTTTCCATTATGGTTTATCATAGGATACTGCATATAGTTCTCTGTGCTGTACAGTAGGACGTTGTTGTTTATCCATTCCACATATAATAGCTTACACCGGCTAACCCCAACCTCCCGCTCTGTCCCTCCCCCAGCCCCCTCCCCCTTGGCAACCACAAGTCTGTTCTCTATGTCTGTGAGTCTGTTTCTGTTTTGTAGATAGGTTCATTTTGTCATATTTTAGATTCTACATTATAAGTGATATCATATGGTATTTGTCTTTCTCTGTCTGACTTCACTTAGTATGATAATCTCTAGGTCCATCCATGTTGCTGCAAATGACCATTATTTCGTTCTCTTTTATGACTGAGTAGTACTCCATTGTATATATGTACTGCATCTTCTTTATCCATTCATCTGTCAATGGACATTTAGATTGTTTCCATATCTTGGCTGTTGTGAATAGTGCTGCTATGAACATAGGGCTGCATGTATCTTTTTGGATTAGAGTTTTGTCTGGATATATGCCCAGGAGTGGGACTGTTGGATCATATGGTAATTCTATTTTTAGTTTTCTGAGGAATGGAATACTGTTTTCCATAGTGGCTGTACCAACTTACATTTCCACCAATAGTGTAGGAGGGTTCCCTTTTCTCCACATCCTCTCCAGCATTTGTTTCTAGTTTTTAATGATGGCCATTCTGACCAGTGTGAGGTGGTACCTTGTTGCAGTTTTGATTTGCGTTTCTCTAGTAATTAGAGATGTTGAGCATCTTTTCACATGCCTATTGGCCATTTGTATTTCTTCTTTGGAGAAATGTCTCTTTAGGTCTTCTGCACATTTTTCGATTGGGTTGTTTTTCTGTTGTTGAGTTGTATGAGCTGTTTGTATTTTGGAAATTAAGCCCTTGCTGGTTGCATCATTTGCAAATATTTTCTCCCATTCTGTAGGTTGTCTTTTCATTTTGTTTATGGCTTCCTGTGCTGTGCAAAAGCCTATAAGTTTGATTAGGTCCCATTTGTCTATTTTTGTTTTTATTTCTGTTGCCTTGGGAGACTGACCTAAGAAAACATTGGTACGATTTATGTCAGAGAATGTTTTGCCTATGTTCTCTTCTAGGAATTTTATGGTGTCAAGTCTTATGTCTAAGTCTTTAAGCCATTTGGAGTTTATTTCTATGTATGGTGAGTGTGTTCTAACTTCACTGATTTACATGCGGCTGTCCAACTTTCCCAACACCACTTGCTGAAAAGACTTTTTCCCATTGTATATTCTTTCCTTCTTTATCTAAGATTAATTGACTATAGCGGTGTGAGTTTATCCCTGGGGTCTTTACTCTGTTCCATTGATCCATATGGCTGTTTTTGTGCCAGTACCACGCTGTTTGGATTACTGTAGCTTTGTAGTATTGTCTGAACTCTGGGAGGGTTATGCCTCCTGCTTTGTTCTTTTACATCATCATTGCTTTGGCAATTCTGGGTCTTTTATGATTCCATATAAATTTTAGGATTATTCTAGTTCTGTGAAAAATGTCATGGGTAATTTGATAGGGATCACATTAAATCTGTAGATTGCTTTGGGTAGTATGGCCATTTTAACAATATTCATTCCTCTAAGAGCATTGGATATCTTTCCATTTCTTTGAATCTTCTTCAGTTTACTTAATTAATGTTTTATAGTCCTCAGCATATAAGTCTTTCACCTCCTTAGTCAGGTTTATTCCTAAGTATTTTATTTTGGGGGGGTGAGATTTTGAAAGGTATAGTTTTTTTACATTCCCTTTCTGATATTTCATAGTTAGTGTAAAGAAATGCAATCGATTTCTGTATATTAATCTTGTATCCTGCTACCTTGCTGAATTCATTTATTCTAATAGTTTTTGTGTGGAGACTTTAGGGTTCTTTGTATAGAGAGAGTATCGTGTCATCTGCGAAGAGTGACAGTTTTACCGCTTCTCTTCCAATTTGGATACCTTTTCTTTTTCCTGTCTGATTGCTGTGGCTAGGACTTCCAATACTATGTTGAAGAGAAGTGGTGAGAGTAGGCATCCTTGTTTTGTTCCAGATTTTAGTGGGAAGGCTTTCAGCTTTTCACTGTTGAGTATTATATTGGCTATGGGTCTGTCATAAATAGGTTTTATTATGCTGAGATATGTTCCCTCTATACCCACTTTGGTGAGAGTTTTTATCATGAATGGATATTGAATTTTGTCAAATGCTTTTTCTGCATCTTTTGAGATGATTGTGGGTTTTGTCTTGTGTTTATGTGGTGTATCACATTGACTGATTTGCATATGTTGAACCATTCTTGTGAACTTGGGATGACTCCCATGTGGTTATGGTGTATGATCTTTTTAATGTGTTGTTGGATTCTGTTAGCTAATATTTTGTTGAGAATTTTTGCGTCTATATTCATCAAAGATATTGGCCTGTAATTTTCTTTTTTGGTGGTGTCTTTGTCAGGTTTTGGTATCAGGCTGATGGTGGCTTCATAAAATGTCTTCAGGAGTGTTCCTTCCTCTTCAATTTTTTGGAAGAGTTTGAGAAGGATCAGTATAAGTTCTTCTTTGCATGTTTGGTAGAATTCGCCTGTGAAGCCATCTGGTCCTGGACTTTTGTTTGTAGGGAGTTTTTAAATTACAGATTCTATTTCACCTCTGGTGATCAGTCTGTTCAAATTATCTGTTTCTTCTTGGTTCATTTTTGGTGGGCTGTATGTTTCTAGAAACTTGTCCATTTATTCTAGGTTGTAGAATTTGTTGGCATATAATTGTTCATAGTATTCCCTTATGGTTTTTTGTATTTCTGCAGTATTGGTTATTATCTCTCCTTTTTCACTTCTTATTTTTATTTGGGTTCTCTCTCTTTTCTTCTTGATGAACCTGGACAGGAGTTTGTCAATCTTGTTTACCCTTTCAAAAAACCAACTCTTGGCTTTATTGATATTTTAATATAATTTTTGAGATTCTCTATTTCCTCTCTGATCTTGTTTCCTTCCTTCTGCTGACTTTAGGTTTTGTTTGTTCTTCTTTTTCTAATTTCTTTTTAAGTGGTAGGTTAGGTTGTTTGAGACTTTTCTTGGTTTTTTTTTGAGGAAGGCCTGTATCGCTATGAACTTCCCTCTAAGAACTGCTTTTGCTGCATCCCATAGATTTTGTATGGTTGTGTTCTCATTGCCATTTGTCTCAAGTTATTTTTAAATTTCCTCTTTGATTTCATCATTGACCCATTGTTTTTTTTAGTAGTATGTTGTTTAGTCTCCATGTAATTGTTTCTTATTTCTTTTTCTGTGGTTGATTTCTAGTTTCATGCTCTTATGGTCACAAAGATGCTTGAGATAATTTCTATACTCTTAAATTTGTTGAGGCTAGTTTTGTGCCCTAATATGTGGTCAATCCTAGAGAATGTTCCATGTGCATTTGAAAAGAATGTGTATTTGATTTTTGGGGGGTGTAATGTCCTGAAAATATCAATTAGGTCTAACTGTTCTGTTGTATCATTTAGGATCTCTGTTGCCTTACTGATTTTCTGTCTAGAAAACCTGTCCATTGGTGTGAGTGTGGTGCTAAAGTCTCCTACTATTATTGTATGATTGTCAATTTCTGCCTTTATGTCTGTTAGTATTTATGTATTTGGGTGCTTCTATATTAGGTGCATATATGTTGATGACTGTAAAATCCTCTTCTTGTATTGATCCTTTTATCATTATATAGTGTCCTTCTTTATCTTTCTTTACGGCTTCTGTTTTAAAGTATATTTTGTCAGATATGAGTATTGCGACCCCCACTTTCTTTTCATTTCCATTTGCATGAAATATTTTTCCATCTCTTCACTTTCAATCTATGTGTGTCCTTTGCCCTAAAGTGGGTCTCCTCTAGGTAGCATATTGTAAGCTCTTGTTTTTTTAATCCAATCTGCCACTCTGTGTCTTCTGATTGGAGTAGTTAGTCCACTAATAAATAATTATTGATAGATATGTATTTATTGCCATTTTAACCTTGGTTTCCTGTTGATTTTATATTTCCTCTTTGTACCTTTCTTTTTGTTTTTCCTTTTGTGGTTTGATGATCTTCTTTTGTATTATACTTATGTTCTCTTCTTTTTGGTTTTTGTGAATCTATCGTATGTTTTTGATTTGTGGTTACCCTGTTTTTCAAGTATGTTAACCCCATCTTCTATCTCCTTGCCTTAGACTAGTAGTCATAGAGGCTCAAACACATTCTAGGAAATGGAAAAAAAATCTACATTTTCTGACCTCCTCCACCACAGTTTATGATTTTGATGTCCTCTTTTACATCTTCATGTTCATCCTTTTGCTGTTCATTGTGGTATCATCACGTTCACAGAAATTTTTTGATTTTTTAAAAATCTGTGTACTGGCTTATTTGTAGGTGATTTGCTCTCCAATTGTGATTTTCTCTTTCCTATATATTCTTTTCTATTTAGAGAAGATTTCAATATTTTCTTTAGGATAGGTTTAGTATTGCTGTATTCTTTTCATTTTTGCTTGTCTCAGAAATTCTTTCTCTCTCCTATTCTAAATGATAATCTTGCTGGGTAAAGTACCCTAGGTTGCAGATTTTTCCCTTTCAGGACTTTGAATATATCTTGCCACTCCCTTCTGGCCTGAAACGTTTCTGTAGAGAAATCAGCTGATAGCCTTATGGGGCTTCCCTTGTAATTAACTCTTTTTCTCCTGCTGCCTTTAGAATCCTCTCTTTAATTTTTGCCGTTTTTATTATAAAATGTCTTGGTGTAGGTCTGTTTGGGTTTACTTTGTTTTGGACCCTCTGTGCTTCCTGTACCTGGATGTGTTTCCTTCTTTAGGTTTAGCAAGTTTTCAGCCATAATTTCTTCAAATACATTTCCAATCCCCTTTACTCTTTCTCCCCCTCCTGGATTCCCTATTATGCCTAGATTGGCATGCTTTGTATTATCCCATAGGTCTCTTATATTGCTTTCATTTTTTATTCATTTGGCTTCCTGTCTGCTGTCCTGATTGGGTGATTTCCATTATTCTGTCTTCCGGGTTACTTGTTCGTTCTGCATTATTTATTCTATTCATTGCCTTTAGTTCAGTTTTTGTCTCAGCAAATGAGTTTTCTAATTTTTCTTGGTTCCTCTGTATAGTTTCCAGTTCCTTTTTACAGTGCTCTTGCATTTTTGTCGATAGCCTTTCTTAATTCCTTCAATATTTTTATTATCTCCTTTTTGAAATCAGTGTCTTTTTGAAATTGGTGTCTGTTTGTTAGACTAAAGAGGTCTGTTTCATTGTTCTTTCAGGGGCATTCTCTTGGTCTTTTAACTGGGAGTGGCTCCTCTGCTTCTTCATTTTACTTATATTTCTCTTATTCTGTGAGTTTAGGAGAAACAATTATCTACTGTGGTCTTAGAAGGCTCTTTATATGTGGGAGCATCCTTGTGTAGCTTGTGTGGGTTTAACATTTTTGGTTCGAGGGCTGTTCTTAGTATGGCTGCCTATCGCCTCTTTCCTCAGCACTTGCTGGCCATTATCCCCTTAATGGGGTGTGCAGATGTGGCGGCTGGTGCCCAGTTGTGGGAATCTCAGTGGCAGTGGCAGCTCATGCATGGCCCTGGAGCACGCCATGGGAGCAGAGGCAGCTCGCAACTCTGCTCCCCGGAAGGGCAGAGTCAGCAGCTTGAGACGGCTCCTGCAGTGAGTGTAGGAAGTGTTCCGCTGCCTGAGAGCTTGTGCAGGGGAAAAGGCTGTAATGGCAGGTTCTGCCCCTCCCCTTGCACACTGCCCACACAATGGTGCCTGGCCTCTAAGGCGGCCCAGGCTTCCTCCTCGTACAGCCTCAGGTGTGGTTGCACCAGACTCCAACCCCTTCAGGCTGTTTCCGCACAGCCCACCCCAGTCCTCTCCCCAGGTCTGATCTCCAAAGCCCGAGCTTCTTCATCCAGCCCCTGCCCGCACCAGTGGACACGCATCTCAGGCTGGGAAGTGCAAAGCAGTGGCACTGACCGTCTGTGCAGGTCTGTCTCCATTCTAGCTGCTGCAAACTGGTTGCTGTGCTCTACTCCAAGGCTCTGAAGCTCCCTCTTATAATGGCTGATCTCTCCGCCAGCGAAGGAACTTCCGAGGGTGCAGGAACCTTTCCTCTTTTACAGCTCCCTCCCAGGGGCCCAGGTCCCATCCTGATTCCTTTCTCACTTTTTTCCTTTTTGTCCTACCCACTTACATAGATTTTCTTGGTCTTTCAGAGGTATGAGGTCTTCTGCCAGCATTCAGTGGATATTCTGTGAGAACCTTTCCACATGTAGATGTATTTTTTAAAATTAACTTATTTATTTATGGCTGTGTAGGGTCTTCATTTCTGTGCGAGGGCTTTCTCTAGTTGCAGCAAGTGGGGGACACTCTTCATCGCGGTGCACGGGCCTCTCACTATCGCGGCCTCTCTCGTTGCGGAGCACAGGCTCCAGACGCGCAGGCTCAGTAATTGTGGCTCACGGGCCTAGTTGCTCCGCGGCATGTGGGATCTTCCCAGACCAGGGCTCGAACCCCTGTCCCCTGCATTGGCAGGCAGATTCTCAACCACTGCGCCACCAGGGAAGCCCTAGATGTATTTTTGATGTATTTGTGAAAGGAGGTGGTGAGCTTCACATCCTACTACTCCGCCATCTCGATTGCTCTCCCCAGAAGGAACTGAGTTCTGAGTGGTGATGCCTGTCAAGGCCAGGAGTTGAAAGTTCCCTATCAAATGTTAAGAGCTTGTATACAGAAGATGTATGAGTAAGGCTGTTACCTAGGGCTTCTGTAATAGGAACAGCTGGGACATACACACATACAGTGCCCATCTTCCGCCACGTCATTTGGAGGCAGAAGTGGGAGGAACACGCAACACCTATCCTACCCTAGCTCTTCCGTGGTTGGGGAAGCATCTGGAAGGAGACTGCTCTGAGTAGCCTGCATTGGTTGACTGTGCAGGGCTTGCTCTCCCACACAGGCCAGACCCACCCAAGAGAATCTACTCCATCTGATTATTTTTTCCTTAATTGAGCCAAAAATCTGTCTCCCTGGCTAAATCCTACCCATACTTCAGGATCCTACTTCATCATCATTCCATGGAACACTTTCCTTGATCTCTTCAAATCTTAGTTATGTGCCCTTCCTCCATGCTCTCCTACCCACCTACCCACCTGTGTTATCCCCATGGTGGCACTGAATCCTCTGCATTGAAAAAGTCTGTTGATCTGTCTTCTTAAAGGAAGGCACTTTAAAAATTTTTACCTAATTAGCTATTTCCAGGTTGGGTCCTCTGCAGGTATGTTAAATACACCTTCTTTGACTTCATCACTGTTAAATGTCCAGCAGGTCAGGGCCACAGAAACTTCCCTCCAGGGAACAGACTTCATTCTGTTAACACCCATAAGTTACTCCACAAACTGCAAATCTTATTAAAGGTACAAGCATCTAGCCCACAGTCCCTTTTTCTTCAAAGAGGTCATCAAGCAACATTATGGCAAATAACTTGGTTGGATCAAGGAATCCTCTGTGAATATCAGTAAATAAATGGGGTTTTAGAGCTAGGAAAAACCTAGCACGATCCCATTATTCTACAAATGTTTACTGCCTAATAGCTCTGCCAAGGAAAGAAGGTGCAGCTCATGCACTATGATTCATTCCACAGACACTGGCGCTTATATGCCAGGCACTGTGTTAGGCACCCTCTCACGAGACTTGTTGAAAAGGACCCTCTTTTGAGCCTTCTGACCCCAAACCCCTTGATAACAGAAACTTGCGTTTCAGTCAACCTCTGGGACTGCATCACCTACAATTAGTGAAGTATACCTGTTGTCACCCGGGACAAGTATACAGCTGACCCCTGAACAATGCAAAGGGTTAGGGGCACTGACCCTCCATGCAGTTGAAAAATCCACATATAATTTATGTCAGCCCTCCATATCCGTTCCACATCTGTGGGTTCAACTAACCACTTGCATGGTACTCTAGTGTTTACTATTGAAAAAAATCCATGTATAAGTGGACCCAGGCAGTTCAAATTCATGTTGTTCAAGGATCAATTGTATATTTACCATCCTAGGCTTTTCCCCATCAATATCACTCCTCTTTGTGAGTGACTAAAGAAAGCTGCTTCCCCACTAGGACAGAGGCTCTTCAGAGGCCAGGTCACGTGCTGTGATCTAATCACTGCTGGAAATTAGGCCTCAAGGTGTCAAAACCATCAGAATCTAAAAAGTATGCATGAAAACACATTTTAAGCCATAAGCACACTAGGAATTCTTTTCCCAGAGACAGATCAGGATATTATTTTTTTTCTGATGCAGAGTCACATAACTGATTTTCACAACAGCTTAGGTAAAGAAAAACAAGAGGCATTTAGATTTCCTGCTCACATCTCTGCTGGAGGGAGATCAAGTATGCTACAAGTGCCCGCTACCCAGGATCAGATACAAATGGGGACAAGCCAGACAACAGCATGGAAAATGTGCACTTTAAGCCTGGCCTTGCCATAGAAGTGGCTCTGATAACCACATCCCAGTGCTCAAAGAAATATAAGGATCACCTGTCCTGAATGAGTCATCCAAGGCCCATTTTTACCATGTATTCCCTAACAGATGTCCCAGCTGCTGTGTAAACTTCCTCCTTTCTCATTTTCAGAGAGAGCTGGATTCTGTCTTCCTTCCTCCACTGCCCCTGGCCCCCAGCACGAGCACCACACACCTCAGCTGCTCCCACTGCCTCAGAAGAACCTTGAAGAGCTAAGTCTGGGGGACTTCCCTGGTGGCACAGTGGTTAAGAATACACCTGCCAATGCAGGGGACACTGCTTCGATCCCTGGTCTGGGAAGATCCCACATGCCGCGGAGCAACTAAGCCTGTGTGCCACAACTACTGAGCCTGCGCTCTAGAGCCCGTGAGCCACAACTACTGAGCCCGCGTGCTGCAACTACTGAAGCCCGCACACCTAGAGCCTGTGCTCCACACCAAGAGAAGCCACCGCAATGAGAAGTCCACGCACTGCAACGAAGAGTAGGCCTCTCTTGCTGCAACTAGAAAAAGCCCGCACACAGCAACGAAGACCCAACGCAGCCAAAAATAAATTAAATTAAAAAAATAATAATAATAAATAAAAAACACAGATGTTTAAAAACAATTTTTTTAAATAGTCACCTTCTCTTTTAAAAAAATAGAGCTGAGTCTGAGCATTAGCCACATACCTAAGTCTCTCCATGTCATAGTCCCGTTCCTCACAGCACCCCTCTGGACACTGACTTCTCCATCTCCCCCTGGCAGATAAGGTTGGTGGCAGTCAGCATCCCTTCCCATTGGCTTCTGGTATGGCTTCCTGTAACTAGAGGCTGAAACCTATTTCCAAGACTCCCTTGCTGCTAGGATTCTAGTTGCAAATTAAGTTCCTATATATGTACTCAGAGAAGAAGGAAGCAAGATGGAAGCCAGCCTCTTAATCTTTTGGCTGTTTGTGCTGACAAGCAAGGAGGTAGAGCATGGGTACTGATAGCATGGGTGGCTGAACTAGAATTTCAGTGTCAAATTGCCAGCTTCATGAGTTCAAGAAGCAGCTGAATTCAAGTAGCTTCATGAATTCAAGTGGCTTCTTCATGCCTGGCTGGCCACCCCAGCTGTGTTCTTGAACTCAGCAGTTCCAGTAGCAACCTCCTGATTCCCGCTCCTGCAACCCTTTAACAATTTTATAGTACTTTATATCCATGTATTAAACTCCTTTCTCAAGAATATCTAGGACCATTTGTTTTCTGCATTGAACTCTGACTGATTCACTCCCCTCAAAAACGTGGCTTTCAGTGCTGACTCCTGCCCTCTGTGTGGCCTGAGCCAGGCAGAGCAAGTGGGTTAATCATTTCCTCTGATTTGGCTCTGCTCTGTTTCAGCAGTCCGGAACTAAATTAGTCTGTTTTGGCAAGCCCATCACATTGGTGACCTGAAGCCTCCTCTTCCAGCCCTACTGGGCTTTGTCCTCACCACGTACTCCTCCACTGGGCCTTCCACAGCACTTCACATTTCTCTTTATTAACCTTTATCCGTCAGATGTGGTCCAAGGTTCAGCCTGTGAGATCTTTTGCCTCGGCCTACCCCAGGCCCAGCCTCCCACATCCCACACACGAACCATCTGCCATTTACAACCACAGCAACACCAAAGGAGGGAGGTGGAGTCCCATAGGGCCAGCACTTTATATTTCTGCTTGAGACCAGCACAACTGAGATGCTGGCTTCTGGCTTCATACCCGTGCCAAAGCACGGCTTCTTTATCCCTCTTTCTTTACAAATAAAAATGCAAATGGATACAAGGAGTGGCTATGATGTGGCCAAAATGCTCTGTCTGGAAAGCACACCTCTAGGTGATTTTCCTCCGCTTTGACTGACGGTCCAAGGCCTGGGCTGGGGGCAGTGGGATGGACAGGGTGCCCAGTTTGTGATCCTCCTCCCTGCCCACTGCCAGAGAAACCCTTCTTTTAGAGATCTTCAGCCTCATGGCTTTCGCTATCTCCATCATCCTAAGGAACAAACACAAACACATAAAACAAATGGAGAGTCTCCTCAATGTGAACGCTCAGGGAGGCTTGGCAGGAGGGGGCAGCACATTCGTGCTCCAGGCCATGAAGACAGAATTCCCAAGATAGCCACAAGGGGCAAAGCTCCCAGCAGAGAGGCAGACAAGATCCCCCCGAGAGCCATCAGAGTCCCATTTTAATGTGTTGCCATTAGAAAATATCTATATAAATGATGGAAAACCAGGTTATCTAGATCCTACTGATAACCGTTTACTTCTTGTAGCAAGGATTGAGCACTTGCTAGAATTTTACAGACTTCAGGTATCTGTTTCTCTTGTATGTTCAAACTCACTAATCATGAGAATGCCATCTGTGGAGCCCTCAGAATAATCCCTCTCTGGATTGCTAGAAGAGTCCAGATAAGGGTGTTTTCCTAGGCTCTCCTGAAACACCATCAGGGTCCTTGGAGGTCAGATGCTCCTAAATCACTGACAAAGGCCAATATACCCCACAGTTCAGCATCCTGGGAGGCTCTCCTCCCTACTCAGTCTGAATCCCTTCTAGCAGGGCTAGAAAGGGCCTTAAAGGTTGCCACCTCTGCCAACCCTACCAGTCAGGTCAGAGAAGCCCAAGTGTGACATCCCTGCCAAACTGCAGCTCTGCCTTGCCTTGGACAACCCCCTGGCAGCTCCTTCCATCTGACTCTGAGAAAAGTGCTTTATGCTAAGCTGAAATTGGGGTTCTCTTATATAACTTCCACCCCTAGGTTACCCCATCGGGACCATACAGAGTCCCTCTTCCCAGACAGAGCAGTTTGGAGACTGGAGGTTGCTCAGTTACACAGGGGTGGAAGGCTCAGGTTTGAAGCCCAACTATTCCCCTTCTTGGCTGTGTGACCCTGGGAAAGTCACTGACTTCTCTGAACCAAAGATTCTTCCACTGTTTCTTAGCGACATCACTGAGATATTATGACAGATTTGGTACTGTGCCTAGCAAAGCGAAGGCACGCGGTAATGTCTGATTGCCCATCCATTCAATCAATTATTCATTCATCTGAAAACTGTCCCCAGGTCCCTCGACAGTGCCTCATGCTTTCCAGCAGTACCAGAACTACATCAAGGCGCCCTAAGGGAGCTTTTTCTTCTTTTGTGCTCACCTTTTCTCACTGAGCTTCAAGTCCCTCTGTAACACTGTCAGGTCAATCTGGAAGCTGTTTATGTGCAAAGCCAGTATGATCACATAGGCGGTGATCTTTGCCTTCATAGAGTCTGAAATTAAGTTCCGCAAACTGCAAATCAGTGGCAATAAAAGAGAGGCAAAATTAAACTCCGAGATGATTTCTCCAAAAGCAAAGGAAAAACATCCAAGCCTGTTCCCTTATGCATTCAAAATGTCTTCTCATCCCGGGGAGAAGAAAAGGAATTAGAGCAACATCCCTTGTCCCGTTGTGGTGCCCAAGCCTTCATGCACAGTGGAGCAGTGAGCCAATGCCAGTGTCCCTCCAAGGGGACAGAGAAGGCCACACCTTCCCCAGGCACAGTCAGAGCCTCGCACTGGCGAGGACCCTCCCCATCTTCCCGGCCTGCTCAGCAGGGCTGCTGGGAAAACAGTCATCCCAAACTCAGCTGCCGATGATACTTCCAAGCACACTCAGAGCAGGACACACACTGCAAGCAAGTGGCAGGAAGGAAGCCCAGGTGTGCTGCTTGGGGTGCTTTCCTCAAAGTCATCCCACTGGCCTGCCCTTTCCTGCAACACTGCCTCTCTATACAACAGTAGTTCCGTGGACATTAGGCAGAGGTCCTTGGAAGAAGAGTGTGACGTGAAGTCTTTGTTACAGGACTTCCCAGAGCCTTTAATGTGAGCTTCTCCCAAAGGGATAGAGTCTGTACTACAGTGTTGCCTAAACTCACTTGACCCCAGGAGCCCTCCAAATGGCAGTGCCCTCTTCAGCACAGTGTCTCTGTGGACACAGACTGCAATCCAAGCCCCCTCCCCACTCTCACCACCCTCCCTGTCCTGCTTTCTCCTTTACAGGCAGAAGCCAAGAAATCAAGCCCCCTGACCTGCCATTGTTGTAGATCAAGCAGGTAAACTGCTTCAGCAGTTTGGTGTTAATGATGTGGGGAATTCCAGGTCCCAGGGCACCTACAAGACAAAATAGAGTCTGATCGTTTTCTTTCAAAACTCTCAGGACACACCTCACCTACGAGCTGGGAAGAGAGGACAACAGTTGGGCCACTGGAATAAACAGAGGCATGTGGGAAGAGAAGAAGGGGCTTGTGAAACAGAACAGCCACTTTCAAATGAACATGTGCTCAAGTGTGCTTCAGCCTGCAGACCATACATGCACAAGAGATGTTCATGACAGGGTGGTGACAGGAAAGAAAAGCAGACTCCAATGAGGCCTAAAGATACAGAGTTCAAAAGATGTTAGAAAGCAAAACAGATTGTGGAGAAAGCCCAGGGAGAGGGAAAGAAAGGGAGACTGGAATGTGAAAATAAGAATTAAGCAAATAGTGAAAAACATGAATACAGGCATAGCTCAGAGACAATGCAGGTTTGGTTCCAGACCACCGCAATAAAGCGAGTCACGTGAACTTTTTGGTTTCCCAGTGCGTATAAGTTATGTTTATAGTATACTGTAGTCTATTAAGTATGCAACAGTATAAGGTCTAAAAAAAAGTGTCCAATAATTAATTAATTAAAAATGAACATTAAGAAACAATGTCCAGAGGAAACTCGCACAAGCCTCTTAGATAGCCTAATCCACCAGAGGGCAGACAGCAGAACCAAGAAGAACTACAATCCTGCAGCCTGTGGAACAAAAACCACTTTCACATAAAGACAGACAAGATGAAAAGGCAGAGGGCTATGTACCAGATGAAGGAACAAGATAAAACCCCAGAAAAACAACGAAATAAAGTGGAGATAGGCAACCTTCTAGAAAAAGAATTCAGACTAATGATAGTGAAGATGATCCAGGACCTCAGAAAATGAATGGAGGCAAAGATCAAGAAGATACAAGAAATGTTTAACAAAGACCTAGAAGAATTAAAGAACAAACAAACAGAGATGAACAATACAATAACTGAAATGAAACATACACTAGAAGGAATCAATAGCAGAATAACTGAGGCAGAAGAACGGATAAGTGACCTGGAAGACAGAATGGTGGAATTCACTGCTGCAGAACAGAATAAAGAAAAAAGAATGAAAAGAAATGAAGAAAGCCGAAGAGAACTCTGGGACAACATTAAACGCAACAACATTTGCATTACAGGGGTCCCAGAAGGAGAAGAGAGAAAGGACCCGAGAAAATATTTGAAGAGATTACAGTTGAAAACTTCCCTAACATGGGAAAGGAAATAGCCACCCAAGTCCAGGAAGCGCAGAGAGTCCCATACAGGATACACCCAAGGAGAAACACACTGAGACACATAGTAATCAAATTGGCAAAAATTAAAGACAAAAATTATTGAAAGCAGCAAGGGAAAAATGACAACATACAAGGGAACTCCTATAAGGTTAAGAGCTGATTTCTCAGCAGAAACTCTACAAGCCAGAAGGGAGTGGCATGACATATTTAAAGTGATGAAAGGGAAGAACCTACAACCAAGATTACTCTACCCGGCAAGGATCTCATTCAGATTCGATGGAGAAATCAAAAGCTTTACAGACAAGCAAAAGCTAAGAGAATTCAGCACCATCAAACCAGCTCTACAACAGCTAAAGGAACTTCTCTAAGTGGGAAACACAAGAGAAGAAGAGGACCTACAAAAACAAACCCAAAACAATTAAGAAAATGGTAATAGGAACAGACATATCGATAATTACCTTAAACATGAATGGATTAAATGCTCCAACCAAAAGACACAGGCTCGCTGAATGGATACAAAACCAAGATACATATATATGCTGTCTAGAGACCCACTTCAGACCTAGGGACACATACAGACTGAGAGTGAGGGGGTGGAAAAAGATATTCTACGCAAATGGAAACAAAAAGAAAGCTGGAGTAGCAATACTCATATCAGATAAAATAGACTTTAAAATAAAGAATGTTACAAGAGACAAGGAAGGACACTACATAATGATCAAGGGATCAATCCAAGAAGAAGATATAACAATTATAAATATATAGGCACCCAACATAGGAGCACCTCAATACATAAGGCAACTGCTAACAGCTATACAAGAGGAAATCAACAGTAACACAATAATAGTGGGGGACTTTAACACCTCACTTACACCAATGGACAGATCATCCAAACAGAAAATTACGAAGGAAACAGAAGCTTTAAATGACACAATAGGCCAGACAGATTTGATATTTATAGGACATTCCATCCAAAAACAGCAGATTACACTTTCCTCTCAAGTGCCAACGGAACATTCTTCAGGATAGATCACATCTTGGGTCACAAATCAAGCCTCAGTAAATTTAAGAAAATTGAAATCATATCAAGCATCTTTTCTGACCACGCTATGAGATTAGAAATCAATTACAGGGAAAAAAATGTAAAAAACACAAACACATGGAGGCTAAACAATACGTTACTAAATAACCAAGAGATCATGAAGAAATCAAAGAGGAAATCAAAAAATACCTACAGGGAATTCCCTGGCAGTCCAGTGGTTAGGACTCGGCGCTTTCACTGCCGGGGCCCGGGTTCAATCCCTCATCAGGGAACTAAGATACCGCAAGCCACACCACGTGGCCAAAAAAAAAAAAAAAAAAAAAAAAAAATACCTACAGACATATGACAGTGAAAACACGACGATCCAAAACCTATGGGATGCAGCAAAAGCAGTTCTAAGAGGGAAGTTTATAGCAATACAAGCCTACCTCAAGAAACAAGAAAAATCTCAAACAATCTAACCTTACACCTAAAGGAACTAGAGAAAGAAGAACAAACAAAACCCAAAGTTAGCAGAAGGAAAGAAATCATAAAGATCAGAGAAGAAATAAATGAAATAGAAACAAAGAAAACAATAGCAAAGATCAATAAAACTAAAAGCTGGTTCTTTGAGAAGATAAACAAAATTGATAAAACCATTAGCCAAACTCATCAAGAAACAGAGGGAGAGGACTCAAATCAATAAAATTAGAAATGAAAAAGGAGAAGTTACAATAGACACTACAGAAATACAAAAGCATCCTAAGAGACTACTATAAGCAACTCTATGCCAATAAAATGGATAACCTAGAAGAAATGGACAAATTCTTAGAAAAGTATAACGTTCCAAGACTGAACCAGGAAGAAATAGAAAATATGAACAGACAAATCACAAGTAATGAAATTGAAACTGTGATTAAAAATCTTCCAACAAACAAAAGTCGAGGACCAGATGGCTTCACAGGTGAATTCTATCAAACATTTAGAGAAGAGCTAACACCCATCCTTCTCAAACGCTTCCAAAAAATTGCAGAGGAAGGAACACTCCCAAACTCATTCTATGAGGCCACCATCACCCTGATACCAAAACCAGACAAAGACACTACAAAAAAAGAAAATTACAGACCAATATCACTGATGAATATAGATGCAAAAATCCTCAATAAAATACTAGCAAACAGAATCCAACAACACATTAAAAGGATCATACACCACGATCAAGTGGGATTTATCCCAGGGATGCAAGGATTCTTCAATATACGCAAATCAATCAATGTGATACACCACATTAACAAATTGAAGAATAAAAACCATCTGATAAAAAAAGTCCATATCTTAATTAAAAAATACTTTACTGCTAAAAAATGCTAACCATCATCTGAACCTTCAGCGAGTCATAGTAGTGACATCAAAGATCACTGACCACAGACCATCATAATAAATATAACAATGAAAAAGTTTAAAATATTGTGAGAATTACTGAAACCTGACAGAGAGACACAAAAGTGAACAGATACTCTTGGAAAAACAGCGCCAACAGACTTGCTCAACACAGGGTTGCCACAAACCTTCAATTTGTAAAAAACACAATATCTATGAAGGACGATAAAGTGAAGCACAATAGAACGAGGTGTGTCTGTACAGACCCTTGGGTGCCCAATCACAGGAACACGACTGCAAGCACCTTATGCCTAAAACCACAGGTGTCTCCCTCTGGGTTTCTGACTCTGGGTGGATGTGAGTGTGTGGCAGCCACCCATGCCCTGGCGATCGGTGGCATGGGTTACTAGCAGAAACTGACTTGTGTCCCAGTCAGAAATAGCTGACACAACAACGTGCCACAAGCCTTCACAAGCAAGGCCAATTTTTCTTCCCCCATTTTTGTCTAACTGTCCCTTAAAACGTTCATTTGATTTGACTGGATATTCAACTTTGCCTAACACAGAAGTAGTGAATGTTAGCTCTGAGCAATCGTATAATCCAACCCGACCCTATTTTCCAAGGAAAGGGCTTGGTAAGTTCTCTCAGCATGTCAGCAGTACCAATCAGAATCCCACTGTTACACAGTTATAAATAAAGACATGGAAAGACATGTCCATTTCCTCTCTCACTAGAGCTAGTCTAAGAATTATAGACAAATAACAGACTGAAACTAACTAGAATAAAATGTCTATCATGATATGTGCACCCCAAAGTTCATAGCACTATTTACAATAGCCAAGACATGGAAGCAACCTAAGTGTCCATCAACAGATGAATGGATAAAGAAGATGTGGTATACATATATACAATGGAATATTATTCAGCCATAAAATAGAATGAAATAATGCCATTTGTAGCAACATGGATGGACCTAGAGATTCCCATACTAAGTGAAGTCAGACAGAGAAAGACAAATACCATATGATATCACTTATATGTGGAATCTAAAAACATGATACAAATGAACTTATTTACCAAACAGAAATAGACTCACAGACATAGAAAACAAACTTATGGTTACCAAAGGGGAAGGGGGGGAGGGAGGGATAAATTAGGAGTTTGGGACTAACAGATACACAGTACTATATATAAAATAAACAACAAGGACCTAGTGTCCTTGTTGTTGTTCCTTGCACAAGGAACTTTATTCAGTATCTTGTAATAACCTATAATGGAACAGAATCTGAAAAAGAACATATATACGTATAAATACATATGTAACTGAATCACTGTGCTGTACACCTGAAACTAACAATATAAATCAACTAAACTTCAATTTAAAAAAAAAAATGTCTAGCATGGACTTACTTTTCCGCTTAATCACTTTCTGTGCTCGAAATCTGATGAGAGTGTCCAGAAACCATATGCACCGGGCCTGGCGGTCTCGGCTCTCCTCACTTGATGGCAAAGACTTCAACGCTTCTATGACAAAGGAGCAGTGACTAAAACAAGGGAGGGAAAAGGAGGAATGTGTTAAGACCAGCTCTGTCAGGAGCCATTCACTCCTTCACAATGAAAACAGCAGGCACCCTTCACACCTGGTACACAGTCAACAGCTGAGGAAGGGCCATCCAACCAGCTCCTTATAATAGGAGGAGCATGATTTAGTGCAGGGACAGTAAAGGTCTAGATAACAAATATTATACATTTTGTGGGCAACATGGTCACTGCCATTGTAATGCAAAGGCAGCCATCGATAACATATAAATAAATGACTGAAGATACGTTACAATAAAACTTTATTCACAGGCAGTGGGCCAGACTCAGCACTCGGGCCATAGTGGGCCCAATCCTTATGTGGTGGTCTGGAGCACAGCCTCTCAACTATCTGGGTTTGAATCCCCATTCTGCCATGCAATGGCTTGGGCAAGCTTCTGAACATCTCTGCCTTGGTTTCTTCACCTGTAAATTAAGGCCAATGATAGTACCCTTGTCCTACGGGTTTTTGTGGATTAAATGAGACAAGGGAAGCAGTGCTTGGCACATGTAGGAGCTCCATCAATGTTGGCTATTATTTTTACATACTGTTGTTCTACCACTATCAGGATCATGAACTCGCAGCGATAAAAGGCTCTTCAAGATCATCTTTTATCGGCCTCATTTTACATACAGGAAAACTGAGGCTCAGACAGGGGAAGATCACACAGTCCATCAGGCAGATGGGGACTCGGTTCTCCAGACTCCCAGCCCAGAACTCATTCCTGCACCTGCCCCTGAGCCACAATCACATCAAGACAATGAAGAACCAGTAAAGACCACTTCTTTGGAGAGAGGGAAAAACATGTATTTTCCAAGACTTTGGATTTCATTGACCAGTAAAATTTCCAAACGAAAATTGGGGGAACCAACATAGGGTTGACAACTTTTTATTTTCTCAAGATAAAATTATTAAAAGAAAAAACTCAAAAGCAAAAAAACCTCATCATCATTAAAAAAAAAAACTGTTTTAAAAGCCAAAAAGTGGGGGTGGGGGGGTGGGGGGAGGAGAGGAAATCATCTCTGAATTATTTAAAATATACTATATTTAAAATACATAATTTAACTTTAGAAAAGCTCACTCAGGACATCACCACAGATAAACCATCACTTCAGCTGGCACCTACTCCCAGGCCAGCACTTGGGCCACACCAGTGACAATCGGCAACAGCATAACATTGGCTGGGGGGGTGGGACCGACACAGGTCAGCTCCACTTCCCAGCCCCAGACTACAAGGCCTCACCACCCTCTGCCCAGTCACAGGTTCCACGTACTCACAGGCCAATTCTCTCCCTTGAAAGCCACCCACAGCCTTGGGACAACAGGCCTGGGAGCTCAACCATTTGAGAAAACACTAGCTTGTTCATGTTCAAATGCTGAACAGACGTATATCCTCACTGACTAACACCCAAGGTCTGCTTCATGTCTGATTACTGTTGTATCCCAACATCACTCCCCAGACATTCCATCTGCCCAAGTCGGGTACCTGTTCTCTTCAATCATCTTCAGTATTTCTTCTGAGGTGACATTCCTGAAAGCTTCAGATGGGCTCTGAAGAGCGTCATACTCCGCAGGGGAAAGAACTAGTTGTAGGTCAAGAACAACCTGACCAAAATGGAAACATCCAACTAGCTAGATCATCTTATATCGGCCACATTTTACAGATGGGAAAATTTGAGGCTTAGAGAGGGGAAGATCACACAGTATGTCCGGGCAGAGCTTCAGGACTCAGTTCTCCAGGCTCCCAGGCCAGAGCTCATTGCCTGCCTGGGCTTTCTGCCTTCTCTTATCACAAAGCCACTGCAGGGACTTTCCATCTGACTAGAACCACAAGTACGGAAACTCTACATTCCAACCCTTCTTTATAAAATCAGTCTGCCCTAGACTTTGGGCACTGGCCAACTTAAAAGTCGTATTTTGACTCTTCACGGAAGGTGACCCCCACAGGGCTGAACCGTGGGCATTCTGCATTTTGCTGAGGGATGGGTTTGAATCCCAAGGCCGGAGAGGCCACTGCTGCAGCAGGTGCCTCAGCTAGTGAGGGAGCCTCGCTGACTTCCCAGCAATAGCGCTGGGGCAACTGCAAGAGTCTGGGGCGAGCTTCTATGAGCATCACAGGACCACTGACACCCTCAAGAGAGCCTGGCCATGCCACTCCTGTGAGCATATCCCAACCTGGGAAATGAGGTGGCGTTTCTCTCACAAAAAGGATACGGTCTTCAAATTTATACACGTCTTCAGGCTTGGCTGCATCAGCGTGGCAGGGAGGGAGGTAGAGGGAGTCATCCTGCAAGTCATCGTGGATGGCGTCACTGACCAGGGCTTTTCAACAAAGGAAGAGTCAGTGTCAGTGTCACCCTGCTCGGCTTCAAGTTCCCCCACACTCTGCAACCCGTGCACTCAAGATCATCATCGCCTGGAACCCCCTCATCTGAACTTCACAAATTGTCAGTGAAAAAGAAAAATCAAATTATGAAGCTAACTATCACACAGGAATAACCATGTAAGAATTAAGTATGTACACAGACAAGAACAGAGAAGAAAACAGGAAAATTATAATAGTTGGTCTTGTAGAATGATGGGAAAATGGGTGAATTATTTTTCTTTTTAAATGTCCTTTAGTAGCTGAGAGTAAACTGAACAAAAAAAACTGAAAAATTTACTTAGACATTAAAGTATATCTTTGACTAAATGGAGACATGTTTCTATGTGCCTGGATGGGAAAACATAATATTATAAAGATGCTGATTCTCCCCATATTAATCCCAATTGGATTTTGAGAGAACTTGACAAAATAATTCTTAAGATCACCTGGAAAAAAAAAGCATGCTACAGGACTTCCCTGGTGGTGCAGTGGTTAAGAATCCACCTGCCAATTCAGGGGACACGGGTTTGAGCCGTGGTCTAGGAAAATCCCACATGCCGTGGAGCAACTAAGCCCGTGCACCACAACTACTGAGCCTGCGCGCCCTAGAGCCTGTGCTCCGCAACAAGAGAAGCCACCGCAATGAGAAGCCCGCTCACCGCAAGGAAGAGTAGCCCCCGCTCACCACAACTAGAGAAAGCCCACGTGAAGCAACAAAGACCCAACACAGCCATAAATAAATAAATAAAGCAGCATGCTACAATAACCAGTACATCTGTGAAAAATAAAGATGGAGGATAAATTTGCCCTATCAGACAACAAACTGGAAGGTGAGGCTACTACAATCAAAAGGACCTGATGCTGCTACAAGAATAGCCAGTCAGAATGATGAGCGAGAACACAATTAAGAATGTGGCAGGGGCTTCCCTGGTGGCGCAGTGGTTGAGAATCTGCCTGCCAATGCAGGGGACACAGGTTCGAGCCTTGGTCTGGGAAGATCCCACATGCCGCGTAGCAACTGGGCCCGTGAGCCACAACTACTGAGCCTGCGCGTCTGGAGCCTGTGCTCCACAACAAGAGAGGCCACGGCAGTGAGAGGCCCGCGCACCGCGATGAAGAGTGGCCCCTGCTCGCCGCAACTAGAGAAAGCCCTTGCACAGAAACGAAGACCCAGCACAGCCAAAAAATAAATAAATAAATTAATTAATTAATTAAAAAAAAAAAGAATGGTAAAATGATACAGATGATTTTTTAAATCATTTTTTACAAAAGGAAAGGATGGAGTTGGGGACAACTGGCTAATCATTTGGAAAATATAAAATTAGGTTTATACCATAGACCAAAAAAAAAAATCATCATTAAATTGTAAATGCAAAAAGTTAAACTGTGAAAGTACTGAAAGACAACATAGGAAAATATATAATCATCGGGTATGGAAAGATTTTCTAAAACTTACTAAAATTCCATTTTAATAGAAAAACTGCTCTCATATATATATAACTTTCTCTTATGTTCTTATAATGCATTTGAACAATAAACACGTTACACATTTTAAATAATATAATTTAATACTCAAGCTGCTGAAGAATTTAGGAAAAGAAAAAGATCCAGTGACCTCAAAGTGTCTCTAGAGGCTAGCTCATCATCATCACATCAGCCTTTTTGACTAAAACCTCCCTGTAACTCACAGAAACTTGAGGCCGTCTCCCTCCTCTGTGCCCTGCAGGCTGTAGCCCTGGCACCAAGGACACAGAGGGCACATAACCGTTCCCACGTCTGTCTCCTCTACTCGACTGTGAGCTCACTGAGAACAGGCCATGTCAGATGTTTCTTATGATTTCCAATCTGTTCCTAAGAAGGCCCTCAGGGAGAAGCAGGAAGGAATCCAGCCCTAACTCCCATCACTTCCATCTGTGGGGCAGGTGAAAGATCTCAAGAGAAGGGAAAGCTGTTTCTACCAGCAGCCTCTTACCCCAAGTTCCAGCTGCTTACCAGTCACACCCTTTGTATCAATTATACTCTCTGCAGCTTTAGCCACTGCACTATTCAAAGATTCACTGCCAACTTTGTTCATTCTCCTGGAGTTCAGAGCCCGCTTCTGTTTGGTGGTACCAAAGGCTTCAATGCAAGAATCCATCTGTGCAAAAGACAAATTTGGTCACTGGGAACAGGCTGAGCACTGTTACTCCTAGCTGTGTGACTACGGGTAAACAGCCTCTCTGAGCCATTAATACCACTTCTGTAAATTGGGTTGACTCATACCTAACTACCTCATAGGCTTGTTTTAAGAACCAAAAGATATTAAGAGATTTGAAGTACTTGCTTTATAAACTGTAATGAGCTATTTATAAATCAACAGTGTTTTCACCTGTAAAATAAAAAGACTAGACTTAGGGTTGGTAAATCTGGGGCACATGGCTTACCGGTTTTCCAATCCTACACCGAAAACAGACATTACTAATAGATCGCTCACTCTCCCTCTGAGCCTGAAGACAGCTTCACTCCCCTCCAGGCAGCACTGGAGACTCAATCAGTTTGCCATCCTGGGGTGAGATGAGCTTTGTAGGAAGCTTCTACATTGAAAATCCTAAAGTTTACTTTGTCTTGATGTGAAGTTTCCAGGCTTCCAATATTTTCTGAAACTTGGATTAAATCCTGAAAATAAGTGTTATGCTACAGCCCAGAGAACCAGTTTCAGACACTGGCACAGAGCTGTGTATAGCTGCCCCAGAGAGGAGGTCTGCAGTCTGTGAGGCCAAGGAGGCCTCTGCAAGTAGGAACTGTCCAGAGAACCACAGACTGAATGAGCTGGGAGCAGCTAGGGAGACCCCTGTGTTCAACCAGCTCATTTTACTGATGGAGAAACCCAAGGCCTGGAAGGAACTCGCTTTAGGTCTCACATCTTAGTTCTGTCATACTTACCTTTTCTCTAAAAGATTTGGTGTGACTCTCTAGTGTCGATTCACTCTGAACTGATTCATCTACAAAACACAAAACAAAAACAAAGAAAAGAAAGCAAACTGTTAAGGCCTACAGACCGTAATAGTGTTTAATATTTGTTTAACAGTTAATCTAAGAAAAACAGATTTCTTTAGTACAGGACTTCCCAGAGCTTAACATGAGTGTATACTGTGAACATTTAGTATGAAGCTTCAGTATACAGTTAGAGGATTTGGAGAATAAATTAGAGTCAAGTGAAGGGGTCATGGATCCAAGCCCTTCATTTCACAAATAAGGAAACATGAGGCCTCCAGGTGAAATGACTTGCCCCAGGCAATGCAGAGATGGGATTAGAAACGAAGTCCTCCGCTCTTCCCAGTATATAGTTCTGCCCTCCTTGTAAAAGACCTAAGGAGGAGAGATCAAGAGGGGGACCTGGAGCTCACCTCCCCCAACAAATACATCAAAAATACATCTACATGTGGAACAATTCTCACGGAAAACTAACTAGAAACCGGCAGAAGAATTCCTATACAACCAAAGCGTGCTGATGTGTATAAAATGGATGACTAATAAGAACCTGCTGTATAAAAAAATAAATTAAATTTAAAAAAAAAGAGAAAGATTTCCACGTAACCAGGTAGTAGGGTCGGGACCCCCCCACCCCCCGCCCCGCCCTGAGAGGGATCTGAAAGGAAGAGAAGGTCTGCATGGGCTCACTCCGCACCACAGCTTGGTACAGGATCTGGGCCAACCAGCCCCTGGAAGGAGACTGGGTCTAGCAGCTGGGGAGCAGCCCCTGCCCCTGACAGGGTGTTGACAGCCATGGATCAGAAAGGAAGGACCACCTCACACACTCCTTGGGCTTTAGACCCCCAACACCAACCACACCCCATATCAAGGTAATAGCGGCCACCACACCCTGAGGACATTCCATTGTGTATGTATGTAAAATTGTTCATTAATTTCTTAATTAAACACATTTTTGTTTTTATATGTAAAGAACTTGTAAATATTGGTTTATTCTAGCCATTATACATATATACACAATGGAATACTACCCAGCCATAAAAAAAGAATGAAATTTTGCCATTTGCAACAAAATGGATGGACCTGGAGGTCACTACGCGTAGTGAAATAAGTCAGACAGAGAAAGACAAAACATTTTTTTAAAAATACCAATGAATGTATATACAAAACAGAAACAGACTCACAGGGCTTCCCTGGTGGCTCAGTGGTTAAGAATCCACCTGCCAATGCAGGGGACACGGGTTCCAGCCCTGGTCCGGGAAGATCCCACATGCCGTGGAGCAAGTAAGCTCGTGCGCCACAACTACTGAGCCTGCACTCTAGAGCCTGCGAGCCACAACTACTGAGCCCGTGAGCCACAACTACTGAAGCCTGCGCGCCTAGAGCCCGTGCTCTGCAACAAGAGAAGCCACCACAATGAGAAGCCCGTGCACCGCAACAAGGGTAGCCCCTGCTTGCAGCAACAAAGAGCCAACGCAGCCAAAAATAAATTAAAATAAATTAAAAACAAAAAAACAAAAAGAGACTCACAGACACAGAAAACAAACTTATGGTTACTAAGGGTGTGGGGGAGGTACAAATAAGGAGTATGGAAGTAACAGATACAAACTACTATACATAAAATAGATAAGCAACAAGGATGTACTGTACAGTACAGGGAATTGTACCCAATAGCTTGTAATAAACTATAATGGAATATAATCTGCCAAAAAAAAAAAATATATATATATATCATATGCCATACACCTGAAACAAAATACTGTAAATCAACTATACTTCAATTTTTTTAAAAAGTTAAAAAAAAAATTTTTTTTAAGACGTAAAAGCAGGCATAAACATGAGGTATGTATAATTTACATGAAGCTCTGTAATCTCCCACAGAGCATTCATGTAAGGGGCAATATAATCTAGTGGACAGAAGCACAAGCTCTGGAGTGACCGTGCCACATTTAAATCCCAGGTCTCTCATATACGCCAGCAGTACGATCCTGCCAAAGTCATTTAGCCTCTGGGCGAGGTTCATCATTGATTAAACAAAAGGAATATAATACCTACCCCACAGGATTGTTATGTGAAGTAAATGACGTCGTGCATTGAAAGTGCTTAGAACAGTGCCCAGAGCATAGTAAGGACCCAATAAATGTTGTGCGTATTTTGATATATGCTGGTTAGAATTAACCAATATTTACAAATTTTTTACTTGTAAAAACAAAAACGTGTTTAATCAACAAATTAATGAACAATTTTCTTTGCCTCCTCAGAATATAGAAGAGCATTTGGCGGATAACTTATGTGCAGTTATATTTGTTTGCAAAGCAGGGAATTCTTAACCTAGAGACTATGGACCCCTAGGAAATTCACAGCTGGGCTTTGGGATGCAAGATCCCTTTAAAATTATATGCAAAATCTCACATTTTTTGTAAATTCCGTATGTTTCTAGGAGTTAGGTCCAGGTCCTTATGAGATTCTCAAAAGGGCTGAGACCACTGCTTTGAGAAAATGAAGTTATTAGAACTAATGCCTCTGAAGGTATGAAGCAGATTCACAATGATCCTAAGGATCCTTATCTAACTCCCTCCCCTACCATGGTTCTCAGTATTTAAGATTTAGGAACAGGAGCCCCTTGAGTTTGACCCTCTTATCTATCATTTTGGAAGATCCCACTCTAGCCCTGAACATTCTAAAATGCCAAAGTGGAGAAGTATTGTAACTTCTCCCAGTGGATTAGAGAGAAAATGGATCTCTTCCCAAATTAGAAAGTGTAGAGACTTTGCATCGACCTGGAAGTTACTGTCTAACCTGTAAGCAACTTCTATCGTCTACCAGAGATTCTAAAACCTCTACTCCAGGGCTTCCCTGGTGGTGCAGTGGTTAAGAATCCACCTGCCAATGCAGGGGACACGGGTTCGAACCCTGGTCCAGGAAGATCCCACATGCTGCTGAGCAACTAAGCCCGTGTGCCACAACTACTGAGCCTGCGCTCTAGAGCCCGTGAGCCACAACTACTGAACCCGCGTGCCACAACTACTGAAGCCCATGCTCCGCAACAAGAGAAGCCACCGCAATGAGAAGCCTGCACACCTCAACAAAGAGTAGCCCCCGCTCACCGCAACTAGAGAAAGCCTGCACACAGCAACAAAGACCAAACACAGCCAAAAATAAATAAATAAAATAAATAAATTTTTAAAAAAAATTTTAAACCTCTACCCCCAACTAGAACAACTAAAAATTAAGAAAGGCCCTCGATGGAAAAGAATATCATATATGCCCTCCAATACTCTGCTCTGATCAGTGCTCAACTTGCTTTAACTAAGATTAGTTTCCTGATCTTAAGTCTGTAAACACTGTAGGGACAGATCTGTGTCTGTTTTGCTATATTCACAGCCCCTAACTTGTGCCTGGAGCATAGTAGGTCATCAATAAATATTTGCTGAGTAAAAGCACTTTTAAAACTTTTTCAAATGGGAAAAAAAGAACTTTTAAAAAATAGCTACAAAATGTATTTTACAAATCAAAAAGTCAAACCGACTCATCCAGCAAACCTAAAATATTCAGCATTTCTTTGAGCCTTCATGACTAGGACCTACCGGAAAACAGCGGCTGCATATTGAACAATTCAGCATCATATACTTCCATTTGGCCAGAGGTCTTGTTCAAAATTCCCACAAAGTGCCTGAATAAAGAAGGAATAATACCAGTGACAATGGATTATTCAAAAGGTATTGTTTATACAACCTCCTTTTTTCCACTTTAAAGTTCTCAACCTTCTTTCTGCCCCAATACACCTGAGGAAGACATCACTTGCTCATGAGTAACAATAATCCCCTATAGCAGCCAATTCTCTGCATGGGGAGGGAAAGGAGGAAAGGGTTCATGAAGAGGGCAGCGGGGGGCGGGGAGCCACCAGGTGATTCTTGTAGCTGATCACATTTGGGCTCACTGCTGTAGTGGGAAACCCTTCTGGAATATAAGAATCTGGAATTAAACACTACAATTTACTGCACGTATAAATTCTATGGAGGCAAAGACAAGTAAGACCTCGGTAATTATGAGAAGACCAGTTTAAACTAGAAAATCTTTGTAAAGGGATGATAAAAGTTAAAAGTTTCAAGCATATACACACTAATCTGACTTCTATCAGGGTGGTTCAGGGGGGACCCTGAAAGGGGCTTGTTTGTGATTCACTGATGGCTACCTTCACAAGGACACTGCATTATGCCAACCCCTGACACTTAAGACTGTTCAGGCTGGACAATCTTCACTGTACCGAGGAGTAGACTGGGGGTCAGTAAAGGGCAGAATTGCCCCAAGTCAGTAATCTTTCCAGAGCTAGACAGAAATTCTGGAGCCTTGGACACTACCAAATCCTTTTCTTGTAGTTAGTTCCAAGGCAGACTTCTGGTAAACTCTGGCCTATTGATCACACATTCCAAATTAGTGGAGACAGCTGCCTATTGGGAACAAGATAGTTTATAAGCAAAGAATACTGCGAGTTAATGATGTGGTCAGAAATAACGAAGGTGGTCAAAAGGTACAAACTTCCAGTTATAAAATAAGTAAGTCCTAGAGATGTAATGTACAGCATGGTGACTATAGAAAATAATGCTGTAGCGTATATTTGAAAGTTAAGAGAGTAAGTCTTAAAAGTTCTCATCACAAGAAAAAAATTTTGTAACTATGTGTGGATGTTAACTAGACACTGTAGTGGCCATTTTGCAATATATACATACATTGAATCATTATGTTATACACCTGAAACTAATATAATGTTATATGTCAATTATATCTCAATTAAAAACAATTTTGGGGACTTCCCTGGTGGCACAGTGGTTAAGAACCTGCCTGCCAATGGGGGACACGGGTTCGATCCCTGGTCCGGGAAGATCCCACATGATGCAGAGCAACTAAGCCCGTGTGCCAAAACTACCGAGCCTGCGCTCTAGAGCCTGTGAGCCACAACTACTGAGCCTGCGTGCCATAACTACTGAAGCCCGTGTGCCTAGAGCCCATGCTCTGCAACAAGAGAAGCCACCGCAATGAGAAGTCCGCACACCACAATGAAGAGTAGTCCCCGCTCACCGCAACTAGAGAAAGCTCGTGTGCAGCAACAAAGACCCGATGTGGGGCTTCCCTGGTGGCGCAGTGGTTGAGAATCTGCCTGCCAATGCAGGGGACACGGGTTCGAGCCCTGGTCTGGGAAGATCCCACATGCCGCGGAGCAGCTGGGCCCGTGAGCCACAATTACTGAGCCTGCGCGTCTGGAGCCTGTGCTCCGCAACAAGAGAGGACGCGATAGTGAGAGGCCCGCGCACCGCGATGAAGAGTGGCCCCCGCTTGCCACAACTAGAGAAAGCCCTCGCACAGAAACGAAGACCCAACACAGCCATAAATAAATAAAAAGTAAATAATAAATTGCCATATCTTTAAAAAAAAAAAAAAAAGACCCAATGCAGCCAAAAATAAATTAATTAATTTACAAAAAAATTTTTTTTAAGATTACAAATGAATGAGGTTTTCAGGAAATTAAACAAATGTAAGTCACTTTTCAATTTCAGGAATGTCTACATGCTGGTGTGAGGGCCCCGGGGTCTGGGAACACAGGAACTTGGTAAATCTCTCTAGATTTCCCCCACTGCCCCTAAAATAAAGACAGAGAAGAGCAGTGCCAGTGCCACCACCCCCCCCCCCCCGGCTTCCCACAATCCCTTTCCCCTGTCCCTACCTGCAGAGAGTGTTGCATTTCAGGGCTCCAGTCCCAAAATTGTTTCCCACATAGGAAAGTCTGTCTGTTTCAGCTGCCTAAAATGTAGAGGCGGGGAAAGCTCCATTACAGCCAATGTTGAAAGATAGTAAATATCTTGACTCCCTTTTCCACGTTTGCAGAAGCTTTAGAATCCAAACCACAGGTGGATTAGAACGAGAGCCTCTTTGAGATGATCCAGCTCCACTATCTCTAAGTGAATCTGGGGTATCCCTGGGGGAAAGGCAAGAGGACCTTTGAAAAGTCCCAGGTAGTGCTGGCTTCTAGCTGGTCTGAGAAGTTCTTGGGGGACTTGGAAGATGGGCCCGGGGCTCTCAGCACTTAGAGGCATGCAACAAAATGATTCTGCAGACAACCCCAAAGTCCAAGCCCTTCTTGAACCTCTTTGCTCTCCTCTATCATGACTGCTCCTTATATGCTCTCAGGACCGTGGAAATGGTTAATTCACTCCTCAATCAGAGCCAAGCTTTCCTGCTTCCCCATGTTTGTCCTGGCTATCCTCTTCACCTGGAGTACTAACTTCAGCTGTTAAACCCTCCTCCATCCTTCAGGGTTCAGCTCCCATGCACCCTCCCCCAGGAAGACATTCTAGCAAGCAGAGACTTCACTGACTGAGCTCACTCTGCCCTGCTCTGTACTCTCTCTCCCAGGGACCCTGAGCTTTATCTATTTCTGTATGAGTGTCCCTCACATCCAGTTCTCACCTCTCTAGAGCAGTGCTTCTCAACCCAGGGAATTACCCCTCTGGGGATATCTAGGCATGTCTGACAGTCTGTTTGCCACAACTGGGAGGTGCTCCTGGTAGCTAATGGGTAGAGGCCCGGAAAGCTGCTAAACATCCAGTGCTGCACAGGAGAGCCTCCACATCAAAGAATTATCTGGGTCAAAATGTCAATAGTGCTGAGGCTGAGAAACGCTGCTCTGGAGTACGAGCTCCCTCAAAGTGGTGCCAGCTCTCACTTAGCTCTTTCCCTAGCAGCTTACAGCCCAGGGCCACAGTGGGGCTCAATAAATGCTTGTTGAATGAACAAATGAATAAAAGGCTAGCACTTCACCACAAGTGTGAAACTCAGTGGAACCTGTCCCCATACCCCAGCCTGCTGGGGCTCAAAGTTGCTATCCCCCCTTTTCTCCACTCACTCCCTCCTACCTCCACCCACACCCAGGAGGCCTCCTGAGGCCTGAAGAGTGGAGGCAACGGGCCACGGCAGCACTTACCAGGATCCGCTGACTCCTCTTTCTGGGGTTTGTGGAGTCATTGCTCTTGTACAAGGTAAAGCGCATGTTGCCTGGATTCTGTAGCTTCCCGTTGGAGAACTGGACTGTAAGATTGCAGCCCAAGAATGAGATGAGAGCACAAGAGTATGGTGGGGAGGAAATGGACTGTCAACGGGAGGGAGTGACTGGAGGAATGGGTATGGCAAGGAACCCAGGTCCTGACCCAAAGGGGGACTGAAGGAGGTCCTGGTCCAGGTGGCAAGAGGGGCTGGGGAGGGGCTCTGACAGGAGGGAATAACTAGGGGAATGGGGCTGACTGAGAACACCTCGGCCAAATCTAGAAAGACAGAGGGAATTCCTGGCCAGTAGAGAGAAGGAAATAGAGCAGGTGTGAGACCTGGTGGGTGAGGAGATGACGGGCTCCTGGGTACATACGGCCCTGGAGAGGGGGTAACTGGGATTTCCTCATCCAGGTGGGAGGTGGTACCAGAAAGACGGTGCGATGACAGAGGAGCCCTGGCGGAGCGCCAAGTAGTGGGGGAGACTATAAGGGATCTTGGCCCAGCTGGGAACGGGCACCCGACGGATGTGGGAAGTGGAGGGCTGTAGCGGTACCGAGGCGGAAGGGGAGGAAGTTACGGGGAACTCTGCTCCAGCTTCGCAGTCTTTACCCAGTAGAGCTCTCTGGCTCTCGTCGGGCTCTCCACAGTACAGCCACCTGGCACTCGGCAACACCTCCGCCGCCATCTCGCCTCTCCAGACGCCAAGCCCAGTAACTAAAACAGCCGGGGCCAGTAACGCGTTTAAGCACACGCGGAGGCAACGCTCCGGGCCGGAAGAGGCGTGGCCTCGCCGAGCACCGCCCTGCACGCATAGAGACTCCGCCCCCAGCAGGCACCGCCCCGCTCTTTCCCTGAGCTCGGAGGAGCGCCATCCCCGCCCACTCTTCGCCCCGCCCCTCCGCGCGGAGAGGCGTGGTCTCCATCCTCACCCTGTCCCGCTCCCTCCTCCGCCGGCCTCTCCAAGGCGCAGCACCTGATTGGCCCAGCATTCGGCCTGCGCATTTCAGGCTGGGTATCTCTAGGGTGAGTAGCGCATAAAAGTCTTGCCTAAACGTTGTGCGGGGTTTCTTCCTCAGCACTGTCTAGGTAGGGTATGGTCTATCTCAACTACGGTGTAAATATGTCTTACTAAGATCTGAAAGTCCGAGTTCAAATTTAGAATTCTCTGATAGGCAATCCTTGAGCTCCAGCTAAATGTGGCGACTCGCGGAGAACAACAGTTCTCCAGGACCTCATTCCACACACCTGGACATCAGTCCTTAGGCCCCAAAACTTGGTCCACAGTCCTGTAAACAGCGCCATGATCAGTTCTCGGGTCTAGACGTGCATACTGTGGCTCAATCAACCCTCCGAGGATGGACCAGGGGGAGAGGCCCAGCAGGCTCAAGGATTCTGGGGTGAACTAGAAGGGAAACCTAATCTGATGGGCATGTCCCTTCATCCCTGTGGATTCAACCCTCCCTCCTACATGGGGAGTTATTAGAACAAAAGGAGGGTCAAAGCAGGGCCTGCAGGGCCTTTGAGCATGGACCCAAGCCAGGGCCCCTTTTGCCCAGTCAAAGGCAAATACTGTTGAAGGGAAAGAACCGAGTTGACTAATCTCTGTTCTCCAAATTGCCTTCTTTCGAGACTCATCCTCTCCCCCGACACATACCTCCAACACGATCCGAATAACCTTAACACCTGAGCTCCCCTTTGCCTGAGCACATCACTCTTTTCTAATTACTCAATCTCAAACTTACAAAAACATTGCAAGTACAGTGCAAAGAACTTTTTTTGCCCTGAACTTTTTTGAATGAGTTACCAACCTGATGCCCCATCACCCCTGAAGATCATGTATAGTATTTCCTACAGACAGGAACATCCCTAAATAGCTACAATACAGCCATCAAAATCAGGAAATTAACATTGCTGCATTACTACCATATAATCATCATGCCCCATTTAAGTTTACCGACTGTCCCAGTGATGTTTTTATAGCAAAAGATCTTGTCCAGAATCACATGTTGCATTTAGCTGTCATAGCTCTGTAGTCTTCTTCAACCCAGAACAGTTCTTCACTGACTTTGAATTTTTAATTTTAAAGTTTATAGGCCAGTTATTTTGTAGAATGTCCCTCAATCTGGGTTTATCTAATGTTTTCAAGTGATTAGTCTCAGTTTATGCATCTTTGGCAGGAATATTACAGATATGACGCTGTTCTCATTGTATCATGTCAGGTGGTAGACAATTTCGATTTGTCCCATTACTGGCTATAGTAACTTTGATCACTTTATTAAAGTGGTATTAACCAGGCTTCTCCACTGTAAAGTTTATTCTTTTCCCTTTGTAATTAATAAGCATTTTGTGGGCAGGTACATATAGACTTAGAAAGTATCCTGTTCATCACGCTTCCTACTTATTTATTTATTTATATCAGTATGGACTTGTGGATTCCTATTTTACTCAATAGAATAGAATCTGCTACTATCATCATTTAGTTTTAAGTTCAAATTTTCCCAGATTGGGCCAGTGGGAACCCCATAAGCTGGTTTCTTTTAACATTTTCATATCGTTTTTTTGAACATCTTTGCTTTCTGGCACAAGATATTTCAGGTGACCCTGTACTTTCCCTGCCTCAGCCCTGAAATCACCCATTTCTCCAAGTTCTGGTTTCTTTTGGTAGGGAATGGTATTTAGAGACCAAGATCTACGTGTTTGGTATGGTCTGCTTTTGGTATGTCACTCCTCCCAGGCCTGCATTAACCAAATTAGGGAATATATGTAGACACAATTTTACAACTAAAAGTGATTTATTTCTAAATCTATATATATTGGAAACCATAAGTTCAACTCTAATTCCAGTCCATCACCACAAAGTTCATTCTGGTTTTCTTCCCCCCCATATTTATAACTTCTTTCTCTGACAGTGGGAAACCTGGTTCCAATTAGCTTTAATATATTTACTTATTTGATCAGTTCCCCTGTAAGTTACACATCTCCCATCACCATCACCCAACATGAAGGCTCTTCTTATCCCATTCAGGCTCCCACCTTGAACCAAGCCCAAGCCCCTACATGGATGCTGTATTAGTTAGGGTTCTCCAGAGAAACAATGAGAGAGAGAGAGAGAGAGAGAGATACAGAGAGAGACACACAGAGAGAGACTGATTATTATGAGGAATTGGCTCACAGGATTATGGAGGCCGAAAGTTTCTACAGTCTGCCATCTGTAAACTGGCAGGAAAGCTGGTGGTGTAGTCTGAAGGCCTGAGAACCAGGGATGCTGACAGTGTAACTCCAAGACCTGAGGGCCAGAGAAGATAAGATGAGATGTCCCAGCTCACAGATGAGGAAAGAAAAACATGGGCAAATTCCTTTTCCCTCCACCTTTTGTTCTATTAAGGCCCTCAACAGATTGGATGATGCCCACCCACTTTGGGGAGGACAATCTACTTTACTGAATCCACTGATTAAAATCCTAACCTTAGGGCTTCCCTGGTGGCACAGTGGTTGAGAATCTGCCTGCCAATGCAGGGGACATGGGTTCGAGCCCTGGTCTGGGAAGATCCCACATGCCGCAGAGCAACTGGGCCCGTGAGCCACAACTACTGAGCCCATCAAGTTGACACAAAAAATTAACCATCCCAGATGCCCTCCTTAGTCTGATCAGGCTCTGACAACCCTCACAAGGTTGCCCCCTGCCCAGATGCCCGTCTCACCTAGCTTAGGCTCAGACACTGTATCAGGCCACCCTTTCCACATGGATAAACTTCTCATCCTGCTTGGACTCCAGTACTCTTGCTCTAGGCCACTGCAGGCTCCCCTTCCCCTCTGAGTGGAAGACTACCCACCAAATGGCTTTCAGATTGAATTGCTCAGGAAGGGAAAAGGAAGAAGGAAAAAAAAAAATCTTAATTGTCTAACTATTTGCCTGTCTCCCCCATTGGAGAGAGACTCATTTGGGGTTAAACAATAAACAGATTTGTTTGTTTTGTTCACTGCCATATCCTCAGCTCCTGGAGCAGTGCCTGGCACATAGTAGACCCTCAATAAATGTTGAATGAATGAGTGACAAGGCAAGGAATGAGTCTGAATCATCACAAATCCTAGGAGCCTAGTATAGGGACTGGAGCTCAAAGACACTAAAGTTGCTTAAATTTAACTAGCATTGAGCTTACAAATAGCAGATTCTCTGTAAACGTTGGTTGGTTGAATGAAAACATGAACAGTTAAATCAAAGTTAACAAGTGACAGGGGACTTCCTTGGTGGTCCAGTGGGTAAGACTCTGCACTCTCAGTGCAGGGGGCCCAGGTTCGATCCCTGGTGGCTGAACTATTCCCGCATGCATGCTGCAACTAAGACCCAGCGCAGCCTAAAAAAATAATTTAAAAAAATATTTTTTAAAAAAGCTAACGAGTGACAAAGAAGACAGAAGTGGATACAAAGAGTCAATTATAGTTCTTGAGAGAAGTGTCCTGGCCCCTCCTGATATAGGGACATATTATATGTCCCTTGCTACTCAAAGTGTATGATCTTTGGGCCAAGAGCATCAACATCACCTGGGAACTCGTTAGCTCTGCAGAATCTCCTGCCCTATCAAATCTTCTGAATCAGAATCTGCACTTTAACAAGATCCCTAGATAACTAATGCACCCTTCAAGTTTGTGGAGCACTGTTGTACAAGAACGTTTCCCTTTTAAGGCACATCTTTACCAGTCAAAGTCTGTGAAAGCCCTCAGAATTTGCTGCTTTACAGCTGAGTGGAAGAGTGAAGACTATGACACATGGTTTGAGAGCAAAGGCTCCCAGAATTACCACAGGCAAGAACTCAAAGTGACAGACACTCTGTCAGGAGAAGGAAAGTATTAATGGCAAGGTGATTGGGAAGTGGACTGTAGTATACCCCTATATTGTTTAACTATTTAACAATGATTCTAAATACACAGACACCATATACATATACATACATGCATACATAACTGGGATGGGGCAAGATGGAGGGAGCCCTACTCAGGCAGTGACCAAAATGCCAAAAGCTATAGTGATCTCTTCTAAATTAGAGTCAGGGGTAATCACAGGCAGGATTTACCACAAAATGTTTGTTTATAAATTTAGTTTGGAAATTTGGAGACTTCTGGAATTCTCTCTTAGCATTATTTTTCAGAGGAGGAAAACGATTTTTTGAAAGTAAGGAATTGGAGAGTTCAGGTGGGGTCAGGCAGAGTCCGCCTTTCCTGGGGTAATATCTCCATCTGCTGGCGTCTCCGGATATCACTAGCAAAGACATGAAGGCAGGTCAGGTCATTTGCTGTTAACTCACATAGAGCTCTCAAAACTGTATCTTCTGCCTCTCTGCCTCTCTTTTTTATTCCTTTGTCTCTTTTTCTGTGTTTGTCTCCCTCTCCTGTTCTTCCTTCTCTTCCCCTTCCTCTTCCTTTATATTCCTGATGCAGACTCTGCTTGCATACCTATAGACATGGATGACTTATTCCTTATAAAGCAGACTTTTCACCTTGGACAGATTTTTCCTTACACAAAGCTGAATCTGCCTTTTGTAGCTTCCCCTGTAGTTCCAGTTCTGCTCTCTACGACCACACAGAGCATGACCAACTCCTCCGCCCTGAATCCTTCAAAAGTCTGAATACTCTGATCACGCTTTCCACTTATCTGCCCCTCTCCTTCTCAGCAACTCCTCCCAGCCCCTTGGCTATTTCCCACACCAAAGTTTCTAGGTCTCTCCTCATCCTGGTTACTACTGCTGGACACACACAATATCTCTGTATCCTTCTCACACTGTGGGACCCCACACAGATCAATACATTAGCTCTGGACTGGGTAACACAGAACAGAAAGGATCCATCACCTCCCTTGTGCTACTTGCCATGCCTCTCCTGATGAAACCAATAAGTGCTTTTATTCTAAACATCTATACTGTTTGGTTAACTTACTTAGGGTTAACAATAAACAAAAATTCTTGACTTCGCTTCTGCTAAGTCACATCATCCCTGGAATTTTTTAAAAACAAAGATTCAGACCTTAAATGAAGGCCTGTTAAATTTAATTGTGTTAGATTCAGCCTGTTCAGATATTTTAATTTTCCCCAATAACATTTATGAATTTTAAAAAATTATCAAACCAATACATATTTACTGTCCAATATTGAGGAAAACACAGAAAAATAAAAAGAATGCAATTATACTGACCCATGATCCCTTCCCCACCTGAAGGCAAACATTGTTAACATGGTTTTATTATTTTCTACATTTTCTCTGAGCATATGTATATTTATATAACTGGTATAATATTGTATTCAATTTTGTTTCCTCCTTTTAGAAATTTAACATTATCTTGTAAGCATTTTCTCAAATCTCACATGATAGTACATTGAATGTTGTCACAGAGTTTATGTATCCAATCCTCTAGTAGAACACTTAAGCTGTTCCCAATTTTTTCACTGTTATGTGGAACATTTCAGTGAATTTTTAAAGCATAAAACTGCTTTTTTGGATGGATTCCTTTGGATAGAGTCCTAAGACTTGCATTAATGAATCAAAGAGCATGAACATTTAAAAAAAGATTCTTAACACACCCTGCCAAATTTTTCTCCAGAATATTTTCGGATCTTTTAAAAATCCTGATTCTAACGCTATCCAAGGCACTTTGGAAGATACAAGAATGAAAATACACTATCCCTGCCCTCAGGAATTAACTTCCTAGGAGGAACACAAAAATGGAAAAAAGCACGCTCGAGGGTAGATACTGTTAAGTCTCTACAACTTCTCTTTTCAGTTCTGTCAGTTTTATTGCCTTTATTTGTTTTGAACCTTTGTTATTAGGATGGTGGTCATTCAGGCTTGCCATCTCTTCTTGATGGATTAACACTTTTATCATTAGAATTCTCCTCTATCTCTTATAATAGACCTTGTCCTGAAGTCCACTTTAGCTGATATTAGTAATACTTCACTGTATGAATATAACCACATTTTACTTATCCACTCATCCATTGATAGACATGTGGGCCGCTCTCATGTTTTAGATATTATGAACAATGCTGCTATGAACATGGGTGTACAAATATCTCTTTGAGACGCTGCTTTCAAGGATTTTTGGTATATATCCAGATGTGGACTTGCTGGATCATATGGTAATTCCATTTTTAATTTTTTGAGGAACCACCTTACTTTTTTCCATAGCAGCTGTACAATGTTAAATTACTACCAACAGTGCACAAGGATTCCAATTTCTCCACATTCTTGCCAACACTTGTTATTTTTAATTTTTTTGATAGTAGCCATCCTAATGGGTATGAGGTGGTGTTTCGTAGTTTTGATTTGCATTTCCCTAATGATCAGAGATGTTGAGCATCTTTTCATGTGCTTATTGGCCATTTGTATATCTTCTTTGGAGGGATATACATTCAACTCCTTTGCCCATTTTTGAGTTATGTCTTTTGGTTTTTTTGGTTGTTGAGTTTTACTTCTCTATATATTTTGGATATTAATCCTTTATCAGATATATGATTTGCAAATATTTTCTCCCATTCTATGGGCTGCCTTTTTACTCAGTTGATTTTGTCTTTTGATGCACAATATTTTAAAATTTGCATGAAAGTCCAGTTTGACTAGTTTTTCTTTTGCTATCTCTGCCTTTAGTGACATAGCCAAGAAATTATTGCCAAATCCAATGTCATGAAGCTTTTATCCTATGTTTTTTTCTAAGAGTTTTATAGTTTTGGGTCTCACATTCAGGTCTTTGATCCATTTTGAGTTAATTTTTGTATGTGGTGTTAAGCAACGGTCCAATTTCATTATTTTACTTGTGGATATTCAGTTTTCCCAGCACCACTTGTTGAATAGACTGAACTTTCCCCATTAAATTGTCTTGGCATCCTTTTCAAAAATCATTTGACCATATGTATATGCAACGGTTTATTTCTGGGCTCCCTGTTTCATTCCATTAGTCTATACATTAGTCTTTATGATAGTACCACAGTTTTGATTACTGTGGCTTTCTAGTAAGTTTTGAAATCAGGAAATGTGAGTCCTCCATCTTTGTTCTTCTTTTTCAAGATAGTTTCGTCTATTTGGGATCCCTTGAGATTTCATATAAATTTTAGTATGGGTTTTTCTATTTTGGCAAAACATCATTGAGAGTTTTTATAGAGATTGCATTGAATCTATAGATTGCTTTGGGTAGCATTGACATCCTAATAATATTAAATCTTCCAATCTATGAATATGGAATGTGTTTCCATTAATTCTTCTTTCAGTAACATTTTTTTTTTTAAAGGAACTCCTTTATTTATTTATTTATTTATGGCTGTGTTGGGTCTTCGTTTCTGTGCGAGGGCTTTCTGTAGTTGCGGCAAGCAGGGGCCACTCTTCATCGCGGTGTGCGGGCCTCTCACTATCGCAGCCTCTCTTGTTGCGGAGCACAAGCTCCAGACGCGCAGGCTCAGTAGTTGTGGCTCGCGGGCCTAGTTGCTCCGCGGCATGTGGGATCTTCCCAGATCAGGGCTCGAACCTGTGCCCCCTGCATTGGCAGGCAGATTCTCAACCACTGCGCCACCAGGGAAGCCCTCAGTAACATTTTGTAATTTTCTTTGTACCAGTCTTTTACTTTTGGTTAATTCCTAAGTATTTTATTCTTTTAGATGCTACTGTAAATGTCATTTTCATAATTTCCTTTTGAGATTGTTCATTGTTAGTGTATAGAAATGCAACTAATTTTTGTGTGTTGACTTTATATCTTGGTACTTTGCTTAATTAATTTATTAGCTCTAACAGTTTGTGTGTGTGTGTGTGTGTGTGTGTGTGTGTGTGTGTGTAATCTTTAGGATTCTCTACACATAAGAATATATCATGTGCAGAGATAATATTACCTCTTCCTTTCCAAGTTGGATGCCTTTTGTTTCTTTTTCTGCCTAATTGCTCTATCTGGACATTCTAGCATTATGTTGAATAGAAGTTGTGAAAGTAGGCATCTGTGTCTTGTTCCTGATCTTAGATGAAAGGCTTCAAGTCTTTCACCAATGTGTATGTTTGCTGTGGGTTATCATATATGGTTTTTATTATGCTGAAGTAGTTTCCTTCTATCCCTAGTTTGTTGAGTGTTTTTAAAAGGATGTTGAATTCTGTTGAATGCTTTGTGTGCATCATTTGAGATGATCATGTGATGTATTACACTGATCAATTTTCACATATTGAACTATCCTTGCATTCCAGGAGTAAATCCGACTTGGCCATGGTGTATAACCCTTTTGATATGCTGCTAAATTTAGTTTGATAATATTTTATTGTGAATTTTTGCATTAATGTTCATAAGGGATATGGATCTGTAGTTTTCTTGTAGTGTCATTGTCTGGCTTTCATATCAGGGTAATACTGGCTTCATAGGATAAGTTAGGAAGTGTTCCCTCCTCTGCAATCTTTTGGAAAAGTTTGAGACAGATTAATATTCATTCTTTAAGTGTTTGGTAGAATTCACCAGTGAAAACATCAGGTCCAGGGCTTTTATCATCAGGAGATTTTTTGATTACAGATTCAATCTCCTTACTAGTTACAACTCTATTTTTTATAACTAGTCAAAGTCAGATTTTCTATTTCTTTGTGATTTGGTCTTGATTGGTTTTGTGTTTCTAGGGATTTGTCCATTTCATCTAGGTTATCCAATTTGTTGACATATAATTGTCCAGAATACTCTCTTATAATTATTTTTATTTCTACAGAATTGGTAATAATATCCTCATTTTCATTTCTGATTTTAATAATTTGCATCTTCTCTCCTTTTTTCTTAGTCCATCTAGCTGATGGTTTGTCAATTTTGTTGATCTTTTCAAAGAACCACTTTTCAGTTTCATTAAGTATCTCTATTGTTTTTCTTTTTAAATTTATTTATTTATTTATTTATTTTTGGCCTCGTTGGGTCTTTGTTGCTGCACGCGGGCTCTCTCTAGTTGCAGCGAGTGGGGGCTACTCTTCGTTGCGGTGCGCGGGCTTCTCATTGCAGTGGCTTCTCTTGTTGCAGAGCACGGGCTCTAGGGCGCAGGCTTCAGTAGTTGTGGCACACAGGCTCAGTAGTTGTGGCTCGTGGGCTCTAGAGCACAGGCTCAGTAGTTGTGGCGCATGGGCTCTGTTGCTCCACGGCATGTGGGATCTTCCCAGACCAGGGCTCAAACCCGTTTCCCCTGCATTGGCAGGCGAATTCTTAACCACTGTGCCACCAGGGAAGCCCTCTATTGTTTTTCTATTCTCTATTTTACTTATATTTGCTCTAACCTTTACTATTTTTTTCCTTCTGCATCTTTGAGTCTAGTTTATTCTTTTTTTTTCCAGTTTTTAAATTGTAAAATTAGTTTGTTGATTTGAGATCTTTCTTGGTTTTTAATGTAAAAATTTATAGCTATAAATTTCCCCCTTAGCACTGTTTTGCTGTGTCCCTTAAGTTTTGGTCTGCTGTGTTTTCATTTCCAATAATCTCTAAGTATTTTCTGATTTCCTTTGTAACTTCTAATCTGAGCCATTGGTCATTTAAGAGTCTGTTGTTTAATTTCCACAAATTTGTGAATTTTCCAGTTTTACTTCTCTTCCTGATTTCTAACTTTGTACGATATCTTTGTAAATCTATTGAGAAAATACTTTGTGTTATATCTTTTAAAATCTATTGAGATTTAATTTGTGGCCTAACATGTGGTCTATCCTTGAAAATGTCCCAGGTGCACTTAAGAAGAATGTGTACGCTGTTTTTGTTGGGTAGAGTGTTTTGTATACGTCTATTAGCTCTAGTTGGTTAATTGTGTTAAGTCCTCTATTTCCTTACTTAGCTCTGTCTGGTTGTTCTATCCATTATTGAGAATGGGATAATGAAATCTCCAACTATTATTGTAGAACTCTCTCTCTCTCTCTTCAATTCCGTTAGTTCTTGCTTCAAAAATCCCTGGAAGTCACCTCAGGTGGTGGTGATTGGGGGAGTTTGCAGCAATGGTGGGTGAGGTACAATAACAATGGCTGCCTACCTCTTCATCTGCACCTCTATGATCAAAAGCTGCAATCAGCGAGCCCCAATATTTGGAGGATGGGGTCCTTTTTGCCCACCTTGGGTCCCACAAGCTGGTGCAAGGTTCTTCAGGAACCTGTGCACAGCTGCCTACCACGTGACTGAGAGGTAGGGGATGGGTAGCTCTTACTGAGCTAAGAGCTGACTTGACCCAAATCAACTGCAATTTACCATCCAAGCCTTCCCCTGGAAGTTACAAGCCTTCAGTAGAGTCCAGAGTTCTGAAATAGTTACATCAAACAGATTCTGCCAGTGAAATTATTGTCTGGGTGGGAAAACAGACTCTTGGTGCTTCCTACTCTCCCATCTTCCCAAAATTCCTCCCCCACCCCGTCATTTTTTTTTAACATAATAAAACATTATGAAATATATTTGTAATGGTGAGGGCTGTGGCTGCCTCGCTAATTTTTCCCAGATTTTTCCTGGCTATTCTTGCAATATTATCCTCTTTTATGAATTTAGAATCAGTGTCTAGTTTCCAAAAGTATCTTTTTTTTTTTTTAAAGAACAAGTCCTTTTTTACTCCTCCAGCTTTTTTTTTTTAATTTTTAATTTTATTTGTTTATTTTATTTTTGGCTGTGCTGGGTCTTCGTTTCTGTGCGAGGGCTTTCTCTAGTTGCGGCAAGTGGGGGCCACTCTTCATCGCGGTGCGCGGGCCTCTCACTGTCGCAGCCTCTCCTGCTGCGGAGCACAGGCTCCAGACGCACAGGCTCAGCAGTTGTGGCTCACGGGCCCAGTTGCTCTGCGGCATGTGGGATCTTCCCAGACCAGGGCTCGAACCCGTGTCCCCTGCATTGGCAGGCGGACTCTCAACCACTGCGCCACCAGGGAAGCCCCCAAAAGTATCTTTTTTTGTTGTTGTTGTTGTTGTTGCTTTGATTTTGTATTAGCTATAGGGTGATCTTTATTTGTCATTTCCCCTCAAATTAGGGAAAGATTATGCTTAAGAGAAGTGAGATGGTTCTATTCATTCTGGTTTTTGACTATTAGGTTTGTATGTTAGTTTCTATTTTTTTTTTTTACCATCTTTATTGGAGTATAATTGCTTTACAATGGTGTGTTAGTTTCTGCTTTATAACAAAGTGAATCAGCTATACATATACATATATCCCCATATCTCCTCCCTCTTGCGTTTCCCTCCCACCCTCCCTATCCCACCCCTCTAGGTGGTCACAAAGTACTGAGCTGATCTCCCTGTGCTATGTGGCTGCTTCCCATTAGCTATCTATTTTACATTTAGTAGTATATATAAGTCCATGCCACTCTCTCACTTCATCCCAGCTTACCCTTCCCCCTCCCCGTGTCCTCAAGTCCATTCTCTATGTCTGTGTCTTTATTCCTGTCCTGCCCCTAGGCTCTTCAGAACCTTTTTTTTTTTTTTTTTTTAGATTCCATATATATGTGTTAGCATACGGTATTTGTTTTTCTCTTTCTGACTTACTTCACTCTGTATGACAGACTCTAGGTCCATCCACCTCACTACAAATAACTCAATTTCGTTTCTCTTTATGGCTGAGTAATATTCCATTGTATATATGTACCACATCTTCTTTATCCATTCATCTGTCTATGGACACTTAGGTTGCTTCCATGTCCTGGCTATTGTAAACAGAGCTTCAATGAACATTGTGACACATGACTCTTTTTGAATTATGGTTTTCTCAGGGTATAGGCCCAGTAGTGGGATTGCTGGGTCATATGGTTGTTCTATTTTTAGTTTTTTAAGGAACCTCCATACTGTTCTCCATAGTGGCTGTATCAATTTACATTCCCACCAACAGTGCAAGCCAAAAGTACCTTAGTGATACTGTTATTGGGAAATTTATAGCTTAATTTAGGAATAATTTTGTCAATGAGTTGAAAACTCAACCTAAAAATCCTGGTTTTCATATATACTACAAAAATAGTATAGGTCATTATAAAAATTAAACTAATACAGAGGTATGTAAAGGCTAAAAATTAAGAAGACCCTCTTAAAATATTTCCTTATCATCACCCCCTCCCAACTTCCCTTCACTGAGGCAATTTTTACAAACAGTTTGATAGTATCCTTTCATACTTAGCCATACATTTACAAGCTTTTATGTGTACATCCACACGCAGGGTTTTACTGGTTTTGTTTTGAATGTATATGGGATCATTAGTAATAAAGGAGCCATAATACATACACAGTGTATATCAATGTATTGTAATCCTCTTTGGATGCACATTCACATTGTTTCTTTTTTTCTTCCACTAATAAAGCTTGATCAAAGTCTCGTGCATACTTTTCCACATTTGTTTAAGTAGAATTTCTAGAAAGGAATTGCCAGCGAGAAGGTAATGAACGCATAATTTAAAAATTTGAAGATACCAAGTTATCCTCAGAGAACAGCAGTGATACTCTCAACAACGATATAGGATGGGACTTTTTTCACACACTCTACTAAGTACTGAACGTACAAATCTTTTTAATTTTTGCCACTCTGTATATATGAGATAACATCTAGCTCACAGTATGTCTGTAAGGGTCACATATGTTAAAGGACCTCTCACGTTGCCTGGCTTACTGTCAGCATTCCTTTTTTTTTTTTTTTTTTTTTTTTTAAGCAGCCCAATCTGAGAGTAAAATACGTTCAAGGGCTATAAAATGTCAGGGAATCTCAATGCACACAATTTACCATCAGACTTCGTTGAGACCTTAAAGAAAAAAACCCCAACCCCAATATTGCAAGGACAACACTTCCAACGTGTATGGTCTGAAGGGATGGATCAGCTCTAATGATAACTGGGTGTTGAGCTCTGAAGAAGTGGGGTGTTCCCTTTTAAAAATAGTCTTCCCCACCCACCCACCCACCCAAAAAAAGAATCGAACTGCGTTCCCCTGCCTGCCTGTGTCTCCGGAGCCACGCCGAGCTCCCGACAGCTCCCGCCGCGGAAGGCCCCTTACGGACTTCCTTGTCTCCTCTTCACCTGGGGAAGGAGGGCTTCTTTCTGCCGTCGGAGGCGCAGGGGCCGGTGTACCTTAGGGTTCGGGCTCTCCGTCCGAGCGTGCACCTGGGAGCCCGGGAGCCGCACGGACCTTGCTCTTTTCTGACACTGTCCCACCGAAGTCCGCGACTCTTCCACGTTTCCAATTCTGTTCATTGGAAGACTGGTTCTGGAGACTGCACGCTTATTAGACCTGCGGCACGGAATGCGGAGCAAAGTGCCAGACTTCTCAGGCCCCAGCCCTTGGAGACGCCGCCACCGGGACTGGACGTGGAGCGGTGTCGGACCCAACTGCCGTCAGATGGATGGCATTTTCGGTTCAGCGTCTTTAGCCTGGATTTTGGCTTAATTCAACCTAAACAGCGTCTTGGAATTTTATTTTTTTCCAAAGCCTACGAGGTGGGTACTCAACCTCGGACCCAGCGAGTGTGTGGGTCCCGCGAACGGAATTCGCATTGGAGAGGGAGGCCGGTGTCACCGAAGAGGGAGCCGGGCGCCGTGAGGGTGGGAAAATCCTTCAGGTGCAGCCAGCGGTGGGACACACTACCTCGCGGGATCGCCTCACACCTGGCTCAGACCTCAGGCAGTCGTAGTTCTGACTGGTGGAATGAGGCGGATAACCAGCTGGCCTCCACCACAGCGGGTCTGGATTGGCTTCGACACACAGTCGCTTTTCTGTAGTCCAAACCTAGAGCCGCTTAGTGATAAATCCCGCCTTAAAAGGCGTTTGATAACAGTTTTACGTGTTGTAAGGCATACGGTGATTGGTTGCAGGGCTCACGGATTCGCTCGGTAGTAAACACAGCGAGGCTCCTGGGACGGCGGATTGGTCAGTGTTCCGGGGCCGAGTAAATTCCGCCGGATTCCGCGCGCCGGCTGGCGGCACATCTACCCTGGCCCCGCCCCCTCCGCTTCTGATTGGCTGTAGCGTGGCCGGAGGGGAGGAGGAAAGGCGTGGAGTAGGTGATCTCGTGTTGCGTCACTTCCGTTTACTGTGGGCAGCTGCTGCGGTAGTCTCAGAGTGCGGCGGCGAACGGGGTGAAGCAGCCGGGGGACGAGAGGCGGGGTGGGCGGAAGGGGGAGGAAATCCCATCACTGGGGCGCCAGCCTGGACGTTCCCGCCTCCTCCGACACTGTCGGGTCCGATCGGAGAAGGATCACCGCCTCCTCCAGCGAGAAGGGGGGCGGAGTCCGGCTCAGGTGAGGCAACCCTGTCAGCGCGAGCCGTGGTGGCGCGCGCGGGCGCGCTCACGTGGAGACGGTTGAGCTCTGGGGGAGCTGGGTGGGCGGCGCGAGCAGGGTCTCGTCCAGGCGGCGGGGAGCGCGCAGACGCATACCGGTTCCCCTCCATCCCCCCACCCCCGCCTACCTTGTCAGTCTTTCTGAGGTGGTATTGTTACCCTCGGAACGGAGGGGCCAGGCGGGTGGAAGGCGTGTTCTTCTGCGCAGGCGTCCCCCGTGTCCCGACGCCAGGCTGTCTGTCCGGCCGGTGGGGCTGGGGCTCTTGCCCCCTCGGATCTGCGGGCCGGCGACGTTGGTTACTGGGATCGGGTGGGGAAGGCTTGGGACCAACAGCCTGGCGGGGTGAATAGAGGATCTGCGTGATAGGGTCGGGTGGCTCTCTCGCCCCCATCCTGGGTCTCTTTGAGCGACGAGGTTTCATTTACACCAGAGCAAGGCCGAGGCGGTCTGGAATCGGGAACCGGAGGCTGACCCTTGGAGGGGTGGAGCCAGTGTTTTGGAATGCCCCAACTTATCAGAGCACTACACTGTTTATAGGCTATTATTGAATGGCCTCTGCTTCCAGGTTTCGTGCTAGGAGCTGTGGGGGATGCAGTGGTAAGAACAGCCTTCCGCCCTCCTCCCCTTGTTTGGAGGACATGTAGATTTATACTTAAATACTAACCTTAGGCAGTGAGTTAAGGGGGGTCGAAGGTTAGTTTTTCTTCTCTTCCAGAAAAGGTCGTTTGTTAAGTCAGTGTGCATTCTGGCATCGTGGAGGGTACTGTGGAAGCTAATTTCTGAATAGGACACAAATCCTAAATATTTAGTTTGGAGGAAAAATTTTAGGTAAAGGCGCAGTGAAATCTTGAGTACTAAGTAGTATGGTTGGGTTCTGGTTAATTTTAATGAATGGAAGTAAGAAACCCTTCACCTTCGAGAACTGAAGCAGAAATATATCCGAAATATGTTCATATACTTTTCAGTTGTAGTAGGTAGAAGATACTACATACATTAGGATCTTTCTTTAGAGGTTGAAGAGAATGCTGTGCCTTAGACATCACTGATGATTTGTTATCCTTGTAGGGGCTGTTGTGCCTTAGATAATTTTAAAAAGGTGGGCTGGGTGCCTCACCGTTTTCTGGAGAAAGTGCATTCAGTGTTGTGATTTTGGTGGTGAGGTTGATAAGCTAAAAGATTAGCGGCAGGGGAAAAAGACCAGGTGGGGAGAGGAGAGAGAGAATTTCAGAGAAAAGCCCCTAAACCAAGGGAAAGCCTCCTACTGTTACTTTAGTCCCCTCTGGAAATCCCAGGAAACTTGGGAAGACTGGCCTCACCATCACTGTCGGCTTGGTGACCTGCCAGGTAAGACTAACTGGTTGAGGACCTGTTCCAGGCTCTTGCGTTTTGCTAAGTAAATGAACCAGGACTTTTTAAAGAGTCCTGAAGTAAGCATGTTTTCTTGATTTGCTTTTTCTCTCCTAAAAGTTGTGTCAAAACATGGTATAGTTAGCTGGGGATACTGGCAAGCTGTATTCTGCCTATTTGAGGTGTCTAGCAAAATTCTGAAAGAGATAAGATTTGGAAGAAAAGCATCTTAGAGTGGGGTGTTTTCCTAAGCTTAGGGGTCAGTGCTCTCAAAAGAGACTTTGTCGTAAGACTATCACAAGTAGTTGAAGTTATTAAAAAAAAAATCACTTGGATACAAAATGCATGTAAATGTTTAGTATTTAAAGTATTTAGCAAGAATTATGCTGAATTGGAGTTCTTTAGCATGGGTAAGACTTAAAAATAGCTTGTGTACAGTGAGAAATGACAAAGTTTGCTGTAGTGCTGACA